>NW_012098610.1:134625-174736 GCF_000951045.1 Mandrillus leucophaeus | reverse complement strand
GTATTTAATGGTTGTTGGTATATGCAAATATGCACATTTGCATATACCAACATATTTAATGGCTGATTTAATGGTTGCATAGTATTTAATGGTTGATTTAATGGTTGCAAAGTATTCCATATGAGTATATCATAATTTATTTAATGATTTTTCTGGCAATGACATGGAAAATTGTAAGTTTAGAATTAAAAATAAAAAACAAATCATCATTCAGCTTTGTCACTTAGCTTCAAGCTTATTTTGAAAAAAATCAGCATTGTGAAATCTCTAAAAAGAAAATCTACATGTAGTGTAAGTAGTAAAAATTGATTCTAAAATTGTATTCATTTATCGAATAGTAAACATCATGAACTCATTTTTGTTGGTAGCATAGAATCAACATTGATTGAGCACCTGTTTGGTGCCAGGCACTGGGCTAGACACAGAAGAAAGACAGGTATAGGTTCAGAGATTAAGAAAACTCCTCTTTTCTTCCTCAAGAAGCTTACATTCTGGTAACTGGAAGACAAATATAAGCTTTAACATTCAAAACACAATGTTGGTGGCTTATAATTAGCCAAAATGGCCTTTCTTAATCAAGTGGCCTGAATCCAGTATTCTAAACTAGCCATCTAAATCAAACCCATTCTCAGAATCTGATTTTAGTGGTGAACTCACTATGCCATGGATCTGTTTACTAAACATCCTGTACTTTCCATGCATTAAATAAAACCAAACTATCTTCATTGTCCTGTACTCTTATGAGCAAGTATTCAGTCTACATTGCCAAAACATGATACATAACAATATTACCTGCATAACTTAGAGATCTGAGACTATACCACCAAAGCCACAACTAAGTAAAAAGCAGAGAATACAGGAGCAAGTAATGCCACACATACGACTGCCACCCACTCAATAGGTCCCTTCTCTAACAAATACCTATTACTGGTTTATTTGGGTACCCTCTTCTGGTTAGTTCTCTCCACCTCCTACTTCTCATCTCACATTTCCACTTGAACTAGTGATGTTTCTGTTGCTCCATTACCACAAGTGACTACTGGCTGCATATCAGAAGGCATGGATCAGGACAAAGATTCTACCATGTCCATCACACAGGTACTCAGGAATCGCTTGGTGAATAAATCACCACCATGCTTGGTTTTGGATCATAAGAAGGCATTTTTTTGCCTCAAACCTTTCCCGGAGAAGAAAAAAAAAATAAAGTGAAAAAAAATTTTGAGGTGAGAGTGGGGATGGGGAGCAGCTAAGAAAGCTGTGGCTTCTGGAGCCAAATAATTCCATATTAGTAAAATAATATTTGAACTGATGGTCCAAGGGCAAATAGGTATCCTTATTATGGGTTTACTGAGCAAAGAGCCAAACAAAACCAAACATTACTTTCTAATCAGAATAAAAATACATTGCTACAAAGTGCCACAAAAGCAGTAAGAGGTGCTTATTTAAGCAGTGAGTTTTCAGCACTTTTTGTACGGTTGTCTCAATGGCTCACTCATCTCAATTATTTCCTCATTTTCATAAGGAGCAGTGCTGGGCACTAAAGTACTTTTACATCCATTATCTCCTTCAGTTCTCTGCAGAATCCAGAGAAGTAATTATAATCACAGGTATTATACTCATTTCAAAGATGAATAACCTGAGGCTCACAGAAGGGAAGTGACTTGCCCAAGTCCACAAATACTGTAGTTAAATCAGTAGTAAAGGCAACCAGGACTTCAAAATCTTGTCCAAGTGTTCTGTCTTTGCAAAAGGCTGCCTTACACCAAAAGTATATTTGGTCTGCCAAAATGATATTTACCACCCCCTCCAACAACAGCAACAAAAATCCTTGTCCAGTTTTAAAGTGGTAGTTGGATAACTCTATTTTTCATTTTTCGGCTGGTCCCAGTGAAACATATTTATCCTAAAAGCAAGGGATACCTAGAATTTTTAGGGCAAGACTAGCAAAAAAACTCTGTGTAGGAAAGGTAGGGCACCCACTCCCTTGGAAAATAGTTATCAGGGCAGTGAGCAGATAGTCCATAGGCCAGTATGAGCCAAATTTTCTGCATTCAGTAGCATACAGCTCTCTGGAAAATCTGCATGTTTGCTTGTGAAGGGGCCCAAACGTGGGGCTAGAAGTGAGCAAATCAGAAAAGTGCCCAGGCTGTGGTGATAAACTTCAAGAGGTTAATATCTGGCAACATGAAGATCCCAGGATTATAAGTGTACTCTTACTACAAGTACCTAATTCAATTTTGAACTTAGCTATGCTCCCAGAGAGTGAAAAGGAGGGCAAATGGAGGTACCAAACAGGACCACGGGATCTTGGACCATAGTTCGAGAGCTGAGGTCAGTTAAAGAGCTCAGTTCAAGAGCTGAGGTCAGCAAACTACAGTCTCAGAGCCAAATCCAGCCTATTGCCTTTTCTGTAAGGTTGTACTGGAACACGGCCACACCCATTCATTTCAGGATTGTGTATAGCTGCTTATGCACTACAACAACAAAGTAGAGGAGATTTGACAGAGACCATATGGCCCAGAAAGCCTAAAATATTTACTATCTGGGCTAGTGCAAAAAAGAAGTTTTTGACTCCTGCTCAAGAGAAGTGCCAGAAACTCTTCCTACATTTCAATGAAATGACTGTCTGAACAAGTTTCCACACTGAGTAAATAACTTCCTAGTTATGTAAGTTGGGGCAAATCACTTACCTCTCTGTTCCTCTCCCTGTGAAATGGGTGTGAAGTAGGCTGTAAGGCTGAGTATAAAACCTAGTTATTGTTTTAGTGCATAGAAAAACGTTTAGCATATGGTATCTAAAGAGAGAGATAACTAGAACTGCTCCCTTTAAAGGAATCTTTATTTTCAGTGCAAATCAGGGTACACTTTATTGCTTAACTGCCTGAGAAAACATCACCACATGTGTCTCTTCAAGTGAGAGTCCTGCAGCCACGGCCCAACTAGTTTCGCTAGAGAAATGACATGTAATGAGTGGTGCTCACTAGTCTATGTAAGCTTAAAATGAGTGTGCTAAGATCATGTAGCATGATAATCCAATTATACATCTGACTAGCTTCTTACAGTGTGGGAGAAATGAATATATACAGACTGAACACATCGAGGAAGGCAGAATCCACAAGGCAAATAATATGCTTAAAATGTGTTTCTTGCTTGATTGCATATGGAGGCCAAGGTAGATTTTTTTTACTCCATTTAAAAAATCAGATAGTCAAAATAATCTAAAATGAGACTTTAAAATGCTTTTTATTAATAAATTAGTTTAATTTAAGAGTAAATATCAATTGAAAAACAAAGGAAATAAATACATCATCTGGAAGGATACATAAACAAAGAAAAGAAGTGGAGTCACCCAGGAGACCTTCTCCCTGATACAAAAGAGACTGTGTAAGTCCATTCTTGCCTTGCTATAAAGAATACCTGAGACTGTGTAATTTATATTAAAAAAGAGGTTTATTTGGCTCATGGTTATGCAAGCTGTACAAAAAGCATGGTGCTGGCATCTGCTCGGCTTCTGGGGAGGCCTCAGGCAACTTAAAATTATGGCAGAAGGTGAAGGGGGAGCAGGCATGTCACATGGTGAAAGCAGGAACAAGAGAGCAAGGGGAGAGGTGCTATACAACCAGATCTCATGAGAACTTACTCACTATCACGACAACAGCACCAAGGGGATGGTGCTAAACCATTCATGAAAAAACTGCCCTCATGATCCAATTACTTCCCCGCAGGCCCCACCTCCAACACTGGGGATTACAATTCAAAACCAAATTTGGGCGGGGACACACATCCAAACTATATCAGAGACCCTAATGGTGTTTCATATGTTTATAAGCTTTTCAAGGTGAAAAACTTTTTACTTATTTGTTTATTTATTTATTGGAGATGGGGTCTCGCTTTGTTGCCCAGGCTGGAGTGAAGTGGTGTGACCATAGCTCACTGCAGCCACAACTTCCTGGGCTCAAACAGTCCTCCCAACTCGGCTTTCTGAGTAGCTGGGACTACAGGCACACACCATCACACCTGGCTTTTTTTTTTTTTTTTTTGTATATTTTTGGAAAGACAGGGTTTCTGTGAAATCCACTGACAAATCAGAAACTTAATGACCTAAGGAAGTAAAAAAAAGAAAATCTTTCTAATGAATTTTGTGAATTCTATGGGAAACTTACTATAAAATAATAAACAAAGAGAAAAATATCGTTTAAATTTAAAATAAATTTAATCTAAGTTACACTGAAGTAAAGATAGCTTTAAAAAGCAAATTATACTATCAGAATTTACACCATTGCAGTAGTTACAGATAATACAGTTGCATAATCTTTCTAAAAAGGTTTCGTTTGTTTGTTTTAGAGAAAAAAAAAAAAAAAAGATTCCACGGCAGGCCTTGATTTTTTTCTCAAGCTCATTTTGTTGCTAAATTTGTCAATATGCAGTGTAAGAGTTTTCTAAACCTTTAATTACTAAAGAAGAATTAGCTGTGACACAGCTCTCTTCAACAATCCCTCCATAGCACTCTCTTAAGTACTCAAGCTAAGACTTCAAGTAACCTTTGCGCTCAGCATGTTTTCAGAGAGGCAGGTTTGAGCACTGTTGAGGCAACCCTTTAATGTAAAACATATTCAAGTCCAGATTAAAGTCACAACTTCTGCCAATCTGAAATGGTAACTGTCTTCCTTCAGAATCTTTTACATTCTAGATTGGAAAATTATTCAGGAACTGAAAAAGCGGGGAAGCCTGCCTCTCTCTCTCTCTTTCTCTCTCTCTTTCTTTCTTTTTGACAAGGTTTCACTTTGTAGCTTAGGCTGGAGTGCAGTCCTGTGATCTCGGCTCACTGCAACCTCGACCACCTGGGCTCAAACGATCCTCCCACCTCAACCTCCTGAGTAGCTGAGACTACAGGTGCGAACCACGACACCTAGCTAATTTTTTGTATTTTTAGTAGAGACAAGGTTTCACCATGTTGCTCAGGTTGGTCTTAAACTCCTGAGTGCAAGCAATCCACCCACCTTGGCCTCCCAAAGTGCTGGGATTACAGGCCTGAGCCACCACACACATCAGGGAGTTTTTCATTGGCTTATTAGCAGTAGTAGGTAGGAAGAGGACTCTGAAGACTAAGTTGGCCCTATAAGCTAATATTTTCCGTTTTTTCACACTGATTAGGATAAAAATTTGTGTAGCGAATTTTTTGTAATCATGTAAAAAACAGCTATCATTATAAAGGTTTTCGTTTGGTTATTAGTGCTAATCAAAATATGCTTGCTTTGTTAAAACTTATGTTTGTTGTTCAAGATAAAAGTAATATTTTCATTTTTATTAAATACAAATATTATAAAGGGGGGGGCTGTGGTTTACTACAAATACTATGATAAAAACTGCCTCAAATATCCATAATTTACCTATTATATTGTAAATGGTTCTCTTTCCAAAGCTTGACAAAGCTCTAAAATAGGGCAAGTGTAGTGGCTTACGCCTGTAATCACAGCAATTTAGGAGGCTGAGGTGGAAGGATTGCTTGAACCTAGGATTTTGAGACCAGCCAAGGCAACATAGTGAGACCCCATTTCTATGAAAAATTAAAAAAAAATTAGCAGAGAGTGTGGGGCCCACCTGTGGTCCCAGTTATCTGGGAAACTGAAGTTGGAGGATCACTTGAACCCAGGAGATCGAGGCTATAGTGAACCATGAGCACACTACTGCAATCCAGCCTGGGTGACAGAATAAGACTTTGTCTCAAAAAAGGGCACTAAAATAACCAAATTACTCTTCAGTTCTTTCTGATTAAAGTCCTTTGATGCCTGGGGTTAAGTGAACAGACAGAAACAGTCACTTTTCTGAAAAATTAATCTGAAAAAATTAATTAACCACTGCCTTAACTTTATCATGTGCCTTCTAAAAATGAAAATCACACTTTTTTCAGTTGCAAAAACATGTTCAATGTTATAAAGGAAAAGCATTTATAACTGATGAAAAATCATGTATATTTGTCATTGCTTTATGAAATGGTTTAACATTCTGTTGCCTGTATGACAAAATAGTCCAGATCTTTTTTAAAATATCAGAACATTAAGAAAGCACTTAAGAAAACTTATTACTGGCCAGGCATAGTGGCACGAGCCTGTAATCCCAGCACTTTGGGAGGGCGAGCCTGGCAGATCATGAGGTCAAGAGATCGAGACCATCCTGGCCAACATGGTGAAACCCCAACTCTACTAAAAATACAAACATTAGCTGGGCATGGTGCTGCACTCCTGTAGTACCAGCTACTTGGGAGGCTGAGGCAGGAGAATCGCTTGAACCTGGGAAGCGGAGGTTGCAGTGAGCCAAGATTGCTCCACAGCACTACAGCCTGCAGCCTGGTGACAAAGCAAGACTCCTTCTCAAAAAAAAAAAAAAAAAAAAAAAAAAAAAAAAAAAAAAAAAAAAAAAAAAGAAAGAAAGAAAAGAAAACTTATTACACCAATCCAAAGCGGCCATTTTAAGAAGTTCAGAAATTCAAGTAGGAGAAAGACTCCAAAGAAGAAGGTAAAGATAAGGGTCTGTTTCAGAAAAGATAATATGGGCTTCAATGAAAAGGTAAAAAGTTTCCAAAGAAATCAAACGTGAAAGAGGCTGAGGGAATTTAAGACACTATGCCATTTAAGAACTAAAGTGAAGAGTAAAACAGTAATGTTAACAGTGATGAAACATTGGGAATTTGATTCCTAAACCAGCTGGATGGCAATGGACTGAAGTAGATAGGGTTAGAACAGCATTATCAAAATAAAAGAGTTACATTGTAGACTTTGGGGTTAGTTAGATAATATTTTTTCTTGACACTATTTTATTTGTTTTTTAAAGTTAGAAATTCTCAAATGGCATTTCCCTGGATTTTCTTAGTTTTGCTTTTCTAAAACCTACTCGCACTGCTATACCATCAAAACAAGAAGCACCAAAAATCAGTTGCTAGCAATTACTCAGTAAGTCATTGCCACAGTTTGCAGACATAGCTAACCATTCCCTTTAGGATATGCTTCAAGTTCTACAGTAAAAAGAATATCACAAAAATCTTTATAAATAGATATTGACATAACTTAAATAGATTCATCTTCAGTCTTACCTAGCATGCTTAGTAGATTAAAAATTTTTTTTTTTTTATTCTGGGAATATTCCTAAAATGAGAAAAGAAATCAATAGGGAACACGACATGATATGCAGTCACTTCATTTTACAATCTTTCAAGAATGACAAATGTATGAAGAGAGGCACATCTTCCTTTCAAAAGTTCCAGAATTTTGTGTTTTTATACAACAGAGATACTCCTACAAAGGTAGAAAAATCTTAAATGTACATAATCAAACCATATTTTAAATGCATTCAGGGAGCTTCTTACTTAAAAGACCTTATTCAAAATCGTTTAAGAAAGTGAAAATGAGGATAATTGTTCCCAAATTAATCCTTTGTGTAAACCTGGATTGCCCTATATTGTGCTTGCTTAGCATGTGAGATATTTGTAGAGCTGACACTCTTACTTATTGTTCAGCCCAGATTTCTGCCTCCAATCTGCAGCAGAAGCTGCAATTGGTAGACATAGATCCTCACATCCACACATAAACCTAACATAGCTAATTTCAATGAACACTCAAACCACAATTTCTTTATTAATAAGCTGATGGTCAGTCAAACATAATAGTAAGGAATTCAGTGGGTTCTGCATCAACAAAGCATCACTCTTGAACACATTATCTTAGTTTCACACATGTCATGCCTTTTAAGTCAGCATGCATCTCTTAGCTTGATAATGCCTCCTCGCACATCCTTTACTCCACCTCTGTAAAGAGAATCATCCCTTAGGTGAAGAAAATACTTTCCACTGAGGTTTCTTCTAGATAATTGTTCTTTAGTCATTTAGAGGATTGTACGTCTTGTTTATTTATGGGAAGAAATTATTTTACAAATGATGTCAGCAGTGAGAACAAACGAGAGGGTAGTGACAACTCCAAGAGAAACTGGAGAATGACAGTGCTGCAACAATGCCCTTCCAGCCTGGAGTTTTTATCTCGTTGCTCTTCCCTAGGCATCCTACCAAGCCCCTTGGAGGATTTTATGTTTGGTTAATTGATTCTAAGACATAATTTTCCCTACCCATTTTCACTAAACAGAAATGTATCATCAGAATTTTGCCTCCTTGGAGAGCCCTGTTGGGCCTTACTGGGGTTGCAGGGGGCACAGTGCTCACCAAAGGTTAACTTTAAAGAGGTTAAGTCATATGACTGAGATCATTAAAAGGTGTAGCCAGGCCTTGACCCTAAATCCTCAGGGGCGAGATGATGAACAATTCTTATCATAGCAAAGAACTAGTCTTTGCCAGTGATATATGTGACAATTCAAGGCTTTCACTCTGAGATCTAAGTCATTTCTGTTTAACCCAAGAAAAAAGAAGCCTTCATCCCCCTTCCCCATCTCAACCTAGTCCTTGAGTTCCTACATTCTTTTATGCCTTAAACAAAACTCTTGGTTTCATACCTGGTCAAGGTGAGCAATGTTGAAGCTCTTAGTGATCATCAAACACCTGGGAAGATGAAAAAAAAAAAAAAAAAAAAACAGTAGGAAAGATAAAAATAATAAGAGTGTGGGTACTTTGGACTAGGTAGCTTTATGAAGCTCAAAAATCAACTGTAAGGGGAGGCAAAAGAAAGCTTTCTTTGAGTCTTCAAGTTTCTCTTTTAAAAATACCCAATTTCAAATGACAGTGGCAACCTAGAAGTCTTCTATGCTTCTCTATTGGAATATATAAAATAGTCACTCAGCCAGGGCCAGGAACCTGTATACTGGCATGCTCCAGTATACAGCTCTTCCCTTTGAGGCTTGGCTCCACTCCTTGGCTGTGTAAGCAAGGGAGAAAACAGAGGGGAAACTGGCTTCCTGTATCCCATCCCCATACACACCAAAGGCATGGCTGTCATGTCTAATTTTAGGTCTTTCTGCCTTGAGAGGACTCCTATAATTCTCTTTTTAGCAACACACAGGTAGTGATCTCTGGCAGGCAGATCGGGAAAGTTCAATCCGGTCTACTCAGGTTGAGTCTGCCCTCAAAATGTATGTCAATGACAAACTTTCTCCATAGCATCCTCATGGAAGCCAACAGTGAATACAACAGAAGAGGACTCTGTTGGCTGTCAGGACAAAGGCCAATGCAAGTCAATTCCCAAATTCATGTCAATTAGAAGGCTTGGGGGAGGAGAGTTGATTTCATTTTAACATACTAATATACACACTCTGTAAGGCCATGAGCTAAAGTTTGCTTTGGGGGATATGGAAATCAAAACAAGGTAACTTACAAATAGAAGGGGCCAGTTGTTTACAAATAAGGCAGGGGCAAAGATACTAACGATGGGCTTCTTAAACACTTAATTTATAGTTAACAAGCATTTTTTGAAGACTTGCTATATGTGCCTGCCAAGAGAAAGTAAGCAACACAGGCATGTCCCTTGCCTTCATGAACCTAAACAGAAATAAGAAAGACAAATTTGAACATGTAATTGCAAGTGTGCTGAGTACTACTAGAGGGAAAGGAGCCTAGGGTGGTTTTTTTTTTTTTAATTATTATTATACTTTAAGTTGTAGGGTACATGTGCATAACGTGCAGGTTTGTTACATATGTATACTTGTGCCATGTTGGTGTGCTGCACCCATCAACTCGTCATTTACATCAGGTATAACTCCCAATGCAATCCCTCCCCCCAGGACTGCCCAGGGTGTTATTGTAGTTTCACTTCCAGAATTGTCCTTGCTCTAAAAGCAATTATGTGAGGGATAAGAAGGGTAGACAGAATAGGGATGATTTTAAATGACAAACTGTCCACCCCACAGCTGACTTCTGACTGAGGACACTCTGCAGATGGCAATGGGGGAAAGAAACATAGAAAAAGAACAAAAGGGAAGAAAGGATATGGGGAATAAAAACCAATTGTGAGGCCAAGCCTATTTGGTCAATGTCCTGGGGCATCAGCCAGGCATCAGCTTGTCACTATAACGTTCTGCTTTTTGATAGAGGAAAATTTGCCTGAGCTGGTTATTCAGGTGAAATTGGAAGGGCCAAGGGCACTTTCATAAAGGGTACCGGGGGAAATTGCCAGCTAGCATTCCCTCCCTCTCTTGCTCTTCCAACAAAAACAGGCTTGATGATCCCAGGCTGGGCATGACTAATTGTGAAGTGCTGGGTGGCGGCTGTTGTACTAGCCTGCGTGGCCTCAGCGCTTGTCATATTTCCTTACAAAGTGCTTTGGGATACCTTGAGAACAGAGGCACCACCAATCATTCTGCTTCTAGTCTATATAAAGCCAAAGACTTTGAAGCACCTCCTTTTAATCAAGCAGTGTGGGGACATGGGCAGCTTGAGAAATCTGCTCCAAAGACAAGTCTGAGCTTGGTCTAGTCACCCTTGAGATGGATTTGGGTAAAAGAAGCAGTGCAATGCATGACACAAATATGGACTCCAAGATCTGGAGTTTGCCTTCATATGGAGTATGTGCAAAGAGCAGTTGAGAGTGCTGGCCAGGATATTGAGTAACAGCCTCCGATGCTCCACAGAACATTCTGTACCTGCCCACTTTGGAAGCCCCCAGAATTGGGAGGGTGGAGTGGAACACAGGGGGCCTTGGAAGACAGAAAAATAGATAATCAGTCCTTGCAAGAGCAGTGCATTTCAACGTGGAGCAGTAGGCAGACTTCAGAATGCATGCCTCTGAATAACTAATGAATGACTTGGGGGACAGGACTCGGGAAGGGGAAAGGAGAGAAGCAATATTTACTGAGTAGCTTCTAAATTCCTGGTGTGGGATCTCATTTTCATTCTCACAAAAATCAGGCAAGATGACATTTTAAAATTTCACTTCAAAGAATAAGAAAAGTGAAACTCGGATAAGTTAAATCATTTGCCAGGGTCACACTGTGAGTGAGTATAACCCAAATCTAATCAGTTTCAAAGTCCATCCTTTTTTTTTTTTTTTTTTTTTTTCCATTTCATTCTGGAAAGGTAGCCTTTCCAGAAGCATTCTGACAGAATTTCCTAACATGCTAAATGTGGTTATCATGCTCAACATCTGTGTCTAAATCAGGAAATATTCTGGGACTTACACATATTTTCAGCTATGCTTTGGAAAATGTCTGTCCATGTAGATGCAGTAATGAATAAAATCTGTACTGGAACCATCTTCTATCACCAAAAATGTTTGATTTTCAAACAGGCAGCCCAGCTTTGAAGGAAAGCACCCAAACTTTAAGGCTGCTTGTCTGCCCTTGTCCTAGCTTGCCTTCGCCCTGGAAAGCATATGGATAGCCAAATAAATGAAATGAACATTAATGAATACTTATGCAGCATGGAATCATGGCTGGCTTCCAGCAAGGATGCACACATTTAGGCAAACATCACACGTTGGCACCACATTCCCCAGATGATTTTCCTGCCTCCTGGCTGCTCCAGTGTGACTCAGTAGACAGAGCGATGTACCGGGAGCTAGGAAGATCTGGGTTCAACTCTTGCCTCTCCCACTTCCTAGTTGTACGATCTTACTAAACAAGTAAGTTCTCCTACTTGAGCGTTAGTATCCTCATCTGGGAAATAAGAATGCATATTTTATAGGGCTATCCTGATTATTAAATATGACAATGGGAAGGAAGGATCTCATAAGTGTCAGAACTATAGAAATGTGCAGGGGTGCTAATATTCTCACTTGGCAAGCCAATGCAATCAACAAGTGAACTGAGATTGATAACAGCCAGCCCCTACCCTTTCAATAAGGTAAAAAAATAGGAAAGTGTCATTTCTTATCTCAGTCTTAAATAGAAGCAATACAGCTGGGGCCAACTCTATAATAACTGGGTCTGGAGTGGGCATTAACTATATTGGGGCCACTCTTACACTGCACTCAACATACAAGAACTATACACTTCCATAATGCCTAAATAATAATTGGTCTCTGCATGCACCTACCAACCGTCTAACCTCATCTTCTAAAATTATGAGTTTTCATTTAGCTGTCCTTTTCAGAAAGAAAATTGGAAGCCTGAAAGGTTGAAGGTCATTCATTAATTCACTCAACCTTCAAACATTTACAGATTGTCTACTATATGCTAAGGGCGTGAGTTCCAGAGATGAAGAAGGAATTTTCATCTCTCATAGAGGTGTAACAGCAGACAAGTGAATAGGCTAATCACAAGAAGTGTGATAAAGGAGTTACGGACAAAGTTGGTATAAATAAGGAAGGTGACATTTGAATTGGGGTGTTTCCAGGTAAGAAAAGGAAAGGAGCATTCTAGGCAGAAGGAGCAGAACATGCAAAGCCACAGAGAATTGAAAAGACATAGTAAGAAGTTCTGGGTGGCTGAAGCACAGGATATGTGTATGTTTGTGTTCTGGGGGGAAGGAGGGAGAAAAAAGTAGAAAGAAATGAAATGGTCTTATATGGAGGTGGAAGAGGCTGTCATCTCCAGCCATGATTTGAGGGGTACATAGAAAATTATGCTTCCCCAAAATATCTGTCTCCACAAACTTGCAAATTATTGAAATTTCATCCTGAGTAATTCATTATTTTGAATGATTCAGGCTTTCTCTGTCCTTCAAGGATCTTCTCTTAAAAAACAATCACCCTCTTGAAAAGCCACTGGGAGCCATAGTAGGAACAGCGGATAGTCAGCTGAAAGAAAGAACTTGCAAGAAGGAGACAAAGGAAAAGGTGTGGAGATATGTTGCAATATACAAAAGGTACCCTTAACTAACTTTGTTTTCAGCAGCAGAAAGCACTGACATAAAACTATAGTGTCTGTTGTCATCCATAAATATATTAATAGTATATGTGGTGATTTACATGCTTTGGGTACAACAGTGCTCACTGGCTGTGCTGTGGGCTAATCACTGTCCATGCACTGCCATGATCCATCCACAAACTCTTCCCCATCTCCAAACATTGTGACCAATAATGGTATGTGATTTTTAAACCTTCTTACTTGTGACAGAGATAGGCTATGGTTATGGAGCAATCTGGCATGACTCGAAGCCTTGAATTTTCAGGCTTCACTAAACACTGTACTGCAAACTTATTGCTAAGTTACCTCAGACTTCTCACTTCAGGTATACGCCTTTACATGGACAATGAACAGACTCGACTAGTCATTTGAGTTATAATGTTCACTATGGACTGCCAAGTGATTGATAGAGTTGAGGTAGTTGATAATGTTTATAAAGGAAGCCAAATCACAAGTTATATCATGCCAAGATCCACTTCACATTTCCACCCCACAGAAACTCAGTCCCTATTGCTTATCGTTTTTTTGGTAATAATGTTGATACTGAATGATAAAGAATACTGAGGTTTACGCTACAGATAGTTATTTTGCTATCAACTCTTATTATTATTATTTTTTGACAGAGTCTCATTCTGTCACCCAGGCTGGAGTGCAATGGCGCAGTCTGGGCTCACTGCAACCTCCAACTTCTGCCTTCTGGGTTCAAGCAATTCTCCTATCTCAGCCTTCCGAGTAGCTGGGATTACAGGTGTGTGCCACCACGCCCAACTAATTTTAGTATTTTTAGTAGACACAGAGTTTCACCATGTTGGTCAGGCTGGTCTTGAACTCCTGACCTCAGATGATCCACCCGTCTCGGCCTCCTAAAATGCTGGGATTACAGGCATGAGCCATTGTGCCTGGCCGCCATCAACTCTTACACTTTTATATGGGAAAGGTAATTTCTCACTGCTGAAGTGACCCTCGTGAGGCTACTGTGAGTTCATGCGCTTCAAAGTTGGCTGAGACCTAGAAAATAACGTTACTCAGAGTTTAACCCCAAACAGGGGAAAACCAAAGAAAGACCTGCTCTACCCAACAAGTATTAGATAAGTCAGCCTTGCAAACGAAGATGCCTTGGAGAGTTGGAAGACAATATGAAAATAAAAATAAGAATATGCCTTTTTGTTTCTTATATTTTCCCAATCCTTCTACCTTCTGATTCCTGAGAAAAGGTTATCAACGGTTACCAAGTTATCCAAGGAAGGGGACCATCTGACAATAGAAAAACAGGGCAGTAAATTTTCACATTCAAGCATTTACTGAGTGCTTGGCTAAATAAACTCTTATTCAGAAACAATAATTACTCAAGTTCTTATAAATGGCAAAACAGGAGTCAAATGCAGATCTGTCTGAATCCAAGTCAAGTACTCTTTCAACAGAGTCAACATATTTAGGGGCTACCTCTGGATGAAGATTCAAACGTACTTTTTCTCAACCTTATCTCCCAAAGTACTTTTCTTCGCAAAGACCATAGTCAATATTGTCTCTGAATTTTCTCTTATACCTCTTGCCTTGAAATCCAACTCCATCCTTTAAGATATAGCTCAAGCTCTCACTCATCCATGAACTGTTCCTCTAGGTCAATGAATGTGGAGAGTGAGTGATGAAGACAGGGAGTTTCTCGGTGGCGGGGAGGGGGGCCCTCAGTGAACAGTGGACATGGACAGTATATTTTCTTTCCAGGATCCCCAATAAGTAGTAACAAATGCTATAGAGTTAATGAACATCCAGCAACTATTTATGGTTAAATATGTGAGAACTACTTCCTTTCTGATTTGTTTTATATCTGCTAACTCATTTCTCCTTGATCCAGAAGACAAACTAGTCCTGTGCTTTGTGTTTACTACATGAGTAAGCAGAAAGCAGGAGTCGTCTGTGGGCATTTCCTAAACATTAAGACCAAACTGACACCAGAAAAACTTCACCAGGATTCTCTAGGGGTCAGGCAGTACCTCAAAATGTATAGAGCACATGTGTATTCCTAAATTCTGGCCAATATATGTAGGATGTAGCTACTCAACAGTGCGCTTACATCTTCTTGGAAGTGGAGAATTATACATCATCAATGACTACTCTCTGACATACTACTTGAGTCCTAATAGTTTTCTTTGTGGTTGTTCAATACATCTGGTGTGTACAATGTTTATGCCACAAAGTACATGAGACTTGAATCTGAGTAGGTCTCTATCTAAAGGAGAACCAGAGTGGTTAGCAGAATGACCACTGGCTATCAGCTTTCAAAACCAACCTCTTGATTGACAGTGGAGAACTACCTCTCAAATCACTCCACCAGCACCAACACAGACTCATTCATCAACAAGCAAAATATCAAGCTCTCACAAGTCTTGCAGCCCCATGGCAATGTTATAGCCATGCAAATACCAAAGTTCTGTTGAATCTAGTACAATTTTCATTCTATCACTCCTGACCTTTGCAACAGAACTGAAGATTGTTGCCTTGCAAAGAAACACTGCTTGAGGAATTTTTGAGTTTTTACAGAAATCAGAATAAAATGAAGCAAGTGAATAGAATGTGGTTCTTCTATTGAAATGCTTCATTTGAGGTATGTGCAATAGAAAAGAACCAGTAAGTGGCTTCATGGAATAAACAAGTAGTTATCTTACTCTCCCAGGCCTCTAGCTGTGAACGGAGATTTCATAGTAGCCTATGGTTCATAAATAAATCAACTTTACAGTTGACACTTTTTCTTTATAAGCAGAAAAGAGTCTCAAGTGTTCTAAGTTGATGAGCACCACCACTTTCCTTTCATGTATGGCACTGCTGTTTGCAATGACCAAAAATGAAGCTGCCACTTCTTTCCTTGGAAAATAAAAGTTCTCGATGTTCTCACATTTTTGCAAGTTTTTCTTCCAAATTATCTCCATGTGAAAACGTGTCCGGAATTGGTGGGTTCTTGGTCTCACTGACTTCAAGAATAAAGCTGCAGACCCTTGTGGCAGGTGTTACAGTTCTTAAAGATGGTATCTCCAGAGTTTGTTCCTTCAGATGTTCATACATGTCCAGAGTTTCTTCCTTCTGGTGAGTTTGTGGTCTCACTGGCTTCAGGAGGGAAGCTGCAGACCTTTGCGGTGAGTGTTACAGCTCTTAAGGTGGCGCGTTTGGAGTTGTTCATCCCTCCCAGTGGGTTCGTGGTCTCACTGATTTCAGGAGTGAGGTTGCAGACCTTCACGGTGAGTGTTACAGCTCATGAAGGCATTGTGGACCCAAAGAGTGAGTGGCAGCAAGATTTACTGCAAAGAGCCAAAGAACAAACCTTCCACCGTCTGGAAGTGGACCGGAGTGGTTGCAGCTGCTGGCTCAGGCAGCCTGCTTTTATTACCTTATCTGACCGTGCCCACATCCTGCTGATTGGTCCATTTTACAGAGAGCTGATTGGTCTGTTTTGACAGGGTGCTGATTGGTGCATTTACAAACCTTGAACCAGACACAGAGTGCTGATTGGTGCATTTACAATCCTTTAGCTAGACACAAAAGTTCTCCAAGTTCCCATAGATTAGCTAGACACAGAGCACTGATTGGTGCATTTACAAACCTTGAGCTAGACACAGAGTGCTTATTGGTGCATTTACAAACTTGAGCTAGACACAAAGTGCTGATTGGTGCATTTACAATTCTCCAGCTAGACATAAAAGTTTTCCAAGTCCCCACCAGATTAGCTAGATACAGAGTGCTGATTGGTGCATCCACGAACCCGGAGCTAGACACAGAGTGCTGATTGGTACATTTACAATCCTCCAGCTAGACATAAAAGTTCTCCAAGTCCCCACCCTACTCAGGAGCTCAGCTGGCTTCACCTAGTGGATCTGGCACTGCCGCTGTGGGTGGAGCTGCCCACCAGTCCCACACTACGTGCCCACACTCCTCAGCCCTTGGGCAGTAGATGGGACCAGGCACTGTGGAGCAGGGGGTGGTGCCCATTGGGGAGGCTTGGCACACACAGGATCCCACAGGGGGATGGCTTGGGCATGGCGGGCTGCAGGTCCTGAGCCCTGCCCCGCGGGAAGGCAGCTGAGGCCCTGCAAGAATTCAAGTGTGGCCTTGGTGTGCCAGCACTGCTGGGGGACCTGGTGCACCCTCTGCAGTTATTGGCCAGGGTGCTAAGCCCCTCACTGCCCAGGGCCCATGGCGCCAGTCAGCTGCTCTGAGTGCAGGGCCGGTGGAGCCTGTGCCCACCAGGAACTCGAGCTGGCCCATGAGCCCCGCGCCCCGGTTCCCACGCACGCTTCTCCCTCCACACCTCCCTGCAAGCAGAGGGAGCTGGCTCTGGCCTCAGCCAGCCCAGAGAGGGGCTCCCACAGTGCAGCGGCAGGCTGAAGGGCTCCTCAAGTGTGGCCAGAGTGGACGTCAAGGTCGAGGAGGTGCCAAGAGCAAGCGAGGGCTGCTAGCACATTGTCACCTCTCAAAAAGTCCTCACTTTCAATCCATGTTTTAATATTCAAATCTTATATAACCTTCTAGGCCCATCTTAAATGCCACCTTGGGGAAGTATTGCAGGGGATAGGGGAGTGGACAAGTTCAGCCACAGATTTTCATTATTATTTCATTATTCATTATTATTATTTCATTATTGTTATAATTTCATAATTATAGCTATATACAAAAATTACTTGAGTGAATTTTAAAAATACAGATTCCTGGCCTTCATACCAGACCAAATGAATCACAATGTCCAGGAACAGGAACTGGTACAATTATTTTTGATTCTCTAGGCAATTTTGAAGCAGACTCACGACTGAGAATCAGTATCTTTAGTTTTGTGTAATAGACCACAACGTCAATAAAAATGCTTAAAGGCCTTCTGGAGGACCTGAGTATGAACAACGACTGAAACAGATGAAGTCAAAGGCAATTCTATCTACTTACAGTTGAGTCGACAAGCTTCCTTTTGCCAAAGCCAAGACACATCAAACATCCTCTTCCTATGGAGAAAATAATCACCTAATCTTTCCTGAAAATCAACTGAGAAGATACCATTCCAGGGCCAATTCTCCTGATCAATGTGATGCAGAGATACTGTTAGCACAAAAGAATGTTATGTGCTGCTGCTCTCATCATCATTCAAAAGGGACAAAAACAAAGATGAGAGAGAAAATTCAGTCCTTAGATTAGTAGTATATCAAACCTTTCTTCCAAAGAGCCCATCACATCTGCACAGCTCCGTCACATCTTAGTCAGAATCAGAAGAGATGCTGTATGATGTGTAAGTGTGCATACATTTATCACTAGAGTTTTGCAAAATAGATATCATCCTAAATAGTTGTCAGGAAAGTAAACTTTAACTGAATCTGATCTTGCCACTGACTTAAATTACAGAATTAGAAATGCATTTTTATGTTGGGCAGATGATCTTTCAAATAAATGAGATCAAGATTGGGAGGAGCAAAGGAGTTAAGATAGGTAGTCCAAACCCCATGGCAAGCCATGTATTGGTACTCCAGTACTCATTCCAGCAACTGGGAACTGTACCCTTCACATTCTCCCTTCCTAAAGTCTTGTAAAATGCTATTGTTTCTTTAATAATTTCTAGTACCTCTATCATACAGGGTAGGAGAATGAAAACCTTATGGATGCTGCTTTTTTTCTCACACACCCTCCATCCAATCTAGGCTTAGCAGCTTACTGGCTGTGTAAACTAAGCTCTTTGAGAGCAGTTTCCTCATTTGTAAAATGGGGATATGTTAATATCTTGAAGATTTTGAAGAATATTAAAAAATTTCTAGCATAGTGGTTGGCACATATGAGGTGCTCAACAAATATACGAATAAGGTACATTACTAATATACATTATTTAAAATGAGTAATTATAATCACAATCCTCTCCCTATAGAGGGCAAAGATGAGGTTTATGGTTAAGGACAGTACCAGGGCTGAGAGCCACATGCTGTAAAGAAGGCCTGAACATGACATAACTTCACAGGTTTGAGAATCATATAAAAGTTTGTATTTGTGACTTTATAAATATTCAATACTTTTTTCGACATTGAAATTTCTTGCAATAAGATATGACTCTTAAAAGCTCACATTTTATAAGAGGTACATATAAAATGTCACACTCTATATAAGAGGTACGTAAAAACTTCTTGAAGGCAATTTGGCTCATTTTCCATGATAAACCCTAGAAACTGCCATGCGAATTAAAGGCTTATTGTGGGGCCATGTTTATCCTAAAACTATGAGAAAGGAGTAAGGAGAGGAGGGGAAAGAACAGGAGAAGAGACAGATAGCACTGGCTATACATAAGAATCACTTATGAGCTTTTAAAAATGTATATACATGCTAAAGTTTAGACCTGGAGATAATTAATGAATAGATTGGGATAACCTTGTCACTGTTTTAAAGCTTCATTGGTGATTCTCATGTGCAACCCAGGTTGATAATTCTTGGCTTAGATTATTCAACTAAGAGTTAAAATATAAACTCTTCCTTATGACTTATTAATTCAACAAATATTTACTGAGTATTTTCTATGTGCCAAAAAGTCTGATAGTGCTGGGAATGCATATAGGAGTGAACAAAATATCATGATCTCTGCCCTCACACAGTTGACAATCTAGTGGGGAAAATGGATAATAAGCAACAGAACAAAAACACTCATTCATAATGACAAATTGGAACAGGCACTTCAACGGAAACAAACAGAATGCTATGACAGCAAGTAATGGGAAAAGGAGTAGAGGTTAAAAAAAAAGAAGACAAAACCAGAGTGGTCAGGGAAGGCTTCTTTGAAGAGAGAGCTTTTAAGCTGAGATCTGAAGAGTCAGAAAGACAAGTCATGGGAATTGCCAAGCAAAGATGATACCTTTAGATTCAGTAAAAAGTACATTCAGGTTATAAATGAGTAACTAGCGAACAACTTTCCATCCTGTGGCCAGAATAAGAGTAACATTTTAAAGGTAATTTTATAAGTTTCCATATTATGGAACGTAATTATCACAAAAGTAATAATCATAGCTATTCTTAAACCACAACTTAATGAAGTGCCATACTAAGGAAATCCAAAGCTCTGTATATTTTTGATGACAGATATTATTATTTGTAAAAGTAATTATTATGTACAATATAATTGTTATTATGTTACATATCTCCCCTGTAAAAACAATAAAAGACAAATGGAGGGAAGAAATTTTTTGGTTAGGGTTTGGTCAGAAATCTCTGTCAGGGCTATGAGGCAGTAAATTCCCCCTGGAGATGCTTTTTTTTTTCCTTGAGGATCTTTAGAGAAAAGACAGCGATTTGCTTAAGATGAACTAAGAACTGTGGAGTTGGGGAAGCAGGGTCTGACAAATATGCATGAGAACTGATGACTGGTGGCTGAGGAAAGGCCAAAATAAGGCAAAAAATGGCCACATCACTAGCGATTGGATGTTAGCGTCATGTGCCAACTGGGAGAAAGAGTAGCAGACTAACAACTTATGGTACCACTCAGGGAAGGAAACAATTTAACTCTTTCAACCTCCTGGGTGCTGCCATTTTGTTTTGCAAAAGACTGAACTAACAGATGAGGTATTACAATGTTTGCATTCATGACACCTGGAGGAAAACAAATCTACTTACTACTTTTAAAGAAAAAGAAAGGCAGTTTGCTCATGTAAGAGGAACAAACGAAGAGAGCAAATGAGAGGGAGCTTGAGCTCAAAGCAGATTAAATATGCTTTAATAGCTGCATAGAAACCTGAAGCTCATAAATTTTCCTTCATGTGCCTAGGAGGACAGGGAATTGCAGATTTATGAGCTTCGTGTTGGAAATCTGTAACTGTGTCTTCAACATTATACAACACTTTTTGAAATAGCATTCCAAGGACTGCCTGCTTGACATTAAAGAAAATAACTCAAGACAATCATCTACCACATTTTCCACCCATGCTTACAGCCCTTTCTTCACTCAAAGTGCCTACTTTGACATCACAACCCTCTTCTGAAGTAGTGCTTTTCGATAATACAAACTAGTCTTGCAAATAGCTTCAACAGAAAGTCTACCAGCCCAGAAAGTGATAGGTGTCTGCCCACCCAATCTTCTGCAGTCCTTTCCACAGATTTCAGTGTCCTTCTGAAGACAAAACTGCTTGCTAAGACCACTAAATGTATTAAGATATTCAACGACAATGTTATAGGCACACTAACACCAAAGGCAGGTCACTAAAAGGAGATTCAAGATAAAAAGCTAGTAAAATAATACATTGCCGCTATGCCTGATATAATGAAGGAGAAAAAGAGCTACGTTCAGAGAGAAGACCTGGGCTCTGGTTCAAACTGTCACTTTACTATGTTAATTGAAACAAGTAACTCTATGTCTTGCAGTCTCATCTGAAAAATGGAATTGATACTGACTGTATGCTTGCTTCAGAGAATATTTATGGATAGTGAAATAAAGAGCATTAAGTACTTCTAAAGGCACAAAACAGTATATAAGTGTAAGAGATTATTATTACAAGAAATTTCTGCTAGGTAATAGTCTCTTCAAAATGTCAGATAACCAGAAGAAACTATCAATAATTATTAAGCACTGATGCCTAAATAAAGCAGAATATAAATGTTCAAAGTCCTTTCATTTTCCCAGCCCACTCTGTCTATGCACTCTCTAATTTCATGCCGGATTTGACTGCAACATTAATGTGCAGTTTCAAAAACTCAGTTGCCCTGTGCTCAAATACAAAATATGACCACTTATTATACACCAGGAACTTTATGTTAATTAATTCATTTTGTCCTCACAATAATTCGAGAAGGTGGATTTTTACATACATCACCAATAAAGAAATAAAGACTCAGAGAAGCAAAGTAACTTGCACGGTGACACACAGCTAAGAAACAGCAAAACCACTATTTGAAACTAAAGTCTGTGGGATTTTAATATATGCTCTTATTCGTTTTACATGGGGTTTCATGACTTCCCACTTGCATTTATTTTATTTTTAAATCACCAATATAAATTGCTTAAAAAAAAGGGAGGGAATTATTTGTGCTCATTGTTTCACACACAAGTACATAGAGACCAAACATAAATAAAATGTACATTAGGTACATTTTATTGGTACTTCAAAGTATTCCAGAGTTTTAGTTGAGATATTTCTTCAGCCAATTGAACCATATTAAGATGAATATGCCGATCTGAATAAAGCTTACTCACTTTTCTATCAGTTTCATATCCCTTTCCTCCCTTGCCTCTGCTTAGGTATGCCTAAGGCAAAACAAAAAGAAAAGATCCTAAACCCAACCAAGCTAAAGTAAAATAAAAAATAAAAAAATATAAAAAACACAGCAACACAAAATATAGAACTTTAAATGTAGATTCTCCTTGTCCCAGATGAGTTTGGGAAGTGGGGGGCTTAAGTGTTAAATTTCTGACAAATTTCTGTTCTTGGGTTGCATTCTCAGCAGTGAAGCCAAGGTCATTTAGATTCTGCTGGCATTCATACCCAACGAAGTGGCTAATGCAGCTAAGATATGTAACACCAGTAGAACAACACAAATGCTTGCTAGAAAACATCATGTAACTGCGAAGTATCATCCCTAAAATGACAAACATATCCAAAATATATTTTAAAATCTTACAACTCAATAATGAAAAGACAACACAATTTGGAAATGAACAAAAGATCAAAATTATACAAACGGCCAATAAGCACATGAAAAGATGATCAATATCCTTAGTCTTCAAGGAAATGCAAATTAAAACCATAATGGGGTCCCAATTCACACCCATTGAGATTACTATTATCAAAAGAGCTGAAAAGGACAATGACAATAATGAGTGTTGTTGAGGATGTGGAGAAACTAAAACTCCCGTATACTTCTGGTCAAAATGTAAAATGATTGTGCTGCTTTGGAAAAATCTGGCAGTTCCTCAAAAGGTTAAATGTTAAGCTACCATATTACCCAGCAATTCCACTCCTAGGTGTATACCAAGGAGAAATAAAAACAGATGTTCATTAAAAAATTTGTACATGAACATTCATAGCAGCATTATTTAAAATAGCCAAGAAAAAAACAAAGGATGAAAACAACCCAAATGTCCATCAACTGATGATTGGAAAAAACAAATATGATACATTAATACAATGGAATATTATTCAGTCATAAATAAGGAATGAAGTATTGGCAGATGCTACAATGCGGCTGAACCTTGGAAACATCATGCTAAGTGAAAGAAGCCAGATACAAAGGGTGACATGCTGCATGATTCTGTTTACATGAAATGTCCAGAACAGCTAAATCTATAGAGACAGAAAGTAGATTTGTGGTTGCCTAGGGTTGAAGGGGACTGGGGGTGGGGGAAATGGGGAGTAACTGCTAATGGGCAGAGGGTTTCCTTTTGGGGCAATGAAAACGTTCCAAAATTGATTTTGATAATTGTTGCACAACTCTGAGTATACAAAAAAAAAAAAAAAGAGAGAGAGAGAGAGACCCATTGAATTTTACAGTTTAAATGGGTATGCTTTATGGTATGTACATTTTATATTAATAAAACTATATAAAAAGACAATATGGCTCATATGAAAATTTACCACCAAATTTTTTTCCAAGAGAGAGAACAAAAATAGAAAAGAAAATAAGAGTTATGCAGCCAAGAGTTACAAGGAAGAGATAACCACATAAAAGGTACTCTGCCATATCCACCAGCAACCATCCTCCTTTGGTACATCTACCTAAGTAGCGCTTTCTCTACCAGCTCTCAGCACACCAGCTCCAAACACCAAAGTCTGGAAAATAAAATCCTTTACTTCTGGTGGCCATTTTACTAAAAATATGACCTCTGAGACTGAGATCAAGGTATCCAAAAGTGGATAAGTACATTAGGAGGAGGATGCTTGCCGGCCTGTCTTTCTTCCTTTCTGTGCTGTTATTTTCAAATAAATTTTTCATTAAGTGAGAAAACCAGCAAATGTTTAAACTGTAGCTCCCAAGGCACAAACTCATGATTTAATTCTCTCTCTCTCTCTCTTTTTTTTTTTTTTTTTTTTTTTGTCCATGTACACAGTCATTACGGTAGCTCTTCCACAGGCGCATCAGAAGATATGTATAGTGCCAAGAAGTTACAGTTGAGTTCAAGCAACAGCGAACGAATTCTAGTTGTCAACTATATACAATGGAACCAAATAGGGTATTCCATAGGAAAATGAAAATTTACAGTAGTACCACTGAGGAAGTGAAGTAAAAGCCGCATCTTACCAGAGAGTCCAAAATACCCATATTCCAGCTTTCCGTGAGGACTTCCCGGTCTGCAGTCATGTTGCTGATGTGGAAGCACACCCATGTATCTTTCTAATGAAACAATACTTTTGGACAAAAATTCTAAGTCTCCCACCCTCCATAGTTTGGCAACCAGATGACAGAATATCTCTCCTGTATAATATACATAAAACTCTAGGTTTTCTGGACATTTCAAATATGTTTATTTGATTTTTTTCTTATAATTCTGATTCTGACAATGCAATTTTTCTCTTCTTTGTCTCATTTGTCTTTTTCATGTGAAACTTAAATAAAGCTTTATTTGAAAATTGAGGTGATATTTACCCAAATAAAATGTACACCAGTTTCCTATGCAAACAAAAACAAACCAGATAAACAGAATAGCTAGAAACATAGCCCACTCCAAATAGACACCTCAAATATAAGAGGTAAAGGAAATAGCATGTAAAGTTACTAGCAAGCTAAAATGTTGTATTACATTTCTGAGATGAATGGGATATTCTTTTATGTCTAATTTACAGGGAAGGGAGAGATGGCTATTCTTTTAAATTGTTCCTCCTTCAGCCATCAGACCTTCTCAGTATCTGAGTATAGCTCTTAAAGTCTAGTTTCTGAAAGTCTGCACTGCCTTCCTTTAAGCACCTGGATACAAGCATTTCATTTCTTCTTCTAAACAAAAGCACTATTTCTTTTAATGCTATCCCATTTTGATAGCCCATAGAGTTTTTGGTGCATCCTCATATCATACAATTCTATACAGATCCTAAAGTCACAGTACAAAAGTTCTGACTACAGCCAAGGCTAAGCTACCTACAATTATTTCTACACACTCTCAATGTTTTGCAATAGAAAAGAAAACTCTCTGACCTCTATAATTGTCAGGGGGAAAAAACAAACTCTTATCACTTTTAAGAAGTCAAGGATTTCTAAGGATATTTGGACCTCTTTCAAGGTTTCTTTTCAAAGGATGGGTGGCCCAGTTTTTCCTTTTCTCTCTCTCCCTCTCCTTTTTAAAAATAAATTACAAATACTTCACTATCCCCAACCTGCCCCACTCCCACTGTTCAGTAGGTTTCTTCATGGAGCTTTGAAAATGTGTTAAATCTCGGCCCAATTCTCATACCTTTAGCAGACTTGTCTCCTCTACATACATTCAGTGCACTTAGCAAAGATCATATGTGCTATCCATTTTTTTTAAGATTAAAATAAACATTTTCTTATCCTTCCTCATATCACTAGTTAGAAGTCATCCCCCCACACACACACAAAAAAAGAAAATTGGCTCTATTATTTGGGTTTATCTTTGTGGTTTCCTTACTGTTTGGTGCTGCCAGAAAGTCAGCAATTTAAGCTTATAGTTTCAACCTCATATTGAGAAGTAAAAAAACACCACTTTGAGTTTTATTAGTGATCACACGGCCTCCGGCTAATTTCTTCCTTCCCAGCAGTTGCCACACCTCTACGAAAAGGGGCAGCTCTATTGACATCTTTCCCTTTGCTTGGATTAATTGTAGCACCTGTCTTTTAGGAGAATTTGTCTTCTAAAGCCTAAGGAGCAATTGAAAGAAATCTAGAAAACACAACCTTCAATTCAACCTCTCTTTATCTCAACACTACTTCCAAAGGTCTGGGGATGAGAGGCTAAACTTCTGCTACAAAGCTAGTCATTGAAAGCTGAGAGGCCACAAAGTCAGATATGATGGCATTCATTGCCCTAGGCTCCATCGCTGGGTGACATATGACAGGTTAGGGAGTAGGCCTAAGCTAAAACGGGGAGCACAGAGAATGCACACGTTCAAACTCGCCCAATGGGTCATTGGGGCACTGAGTATATTTCCATTTTGAAATAGGGTGTTTCTGGAATAGAGTCTTACTTACTTCTGGAAAGTGTATAAATGGTTGCTGCCTCTGTTGTTTAAGAGGGTGGGAGGAGAAGGGGAATGAAAGCCAGATCCAAGTCTGAAAAAAAGCTGGAACTCATCACCTTCTAGCAAATATGTCAGGAAGGAAACACACGCAGTCACTAGCAGTTTCTTTCAAACTATCCTCTATGGGTGGTGTCGCATAGGCCTTCCATAGCTGAAGTGAAGTAAACCACCACTTACAAGAATCCTATGTGCCAATATGCTGACAGGGGCCTTAAAAATTATCAACTCCTATTTTCCATACACTTCCATTATGTTTTACAAATGGGGAAAATATAATCTAGAGAATGGAAAGAATTTTGTCTTCTTCAACAGCTATAAGATCCAAAGCAATGTTAACCCAATGGCGAAATGTGTACTACTGGTAGAATGGTGAGATGAATTTAGGTGCTGCTGCAATGAACTACTTTTTAGTAGTTATGCATTTATTTTAATCATCATTTCTACTTCTAATTAATTATTACTTCTAAAATTTTCATAATAAACAGAAATGATAGAGGTAAAACCACGTGTTCTACAAATTCAAAATTGCTATTTACTCTGACAATAACTAGCTGTGTGAGAGTGGGAAAATTCCTTTGTCATTCTGGGCCTCAAGAGACCCTATATCAATGAGATAGTGACAATGCCACCCTCAAATTGTTTGCCAAAGGGTGGTAGGGCAAGAGCCCCATTCTATCCATCCAGTGAGTCAGCCTGCAGTGTTGTGCTGGTACTCAAAAAGGAAACAGAAATGTATGCATGAATGAAGGCTTGAGACCAGATGATCCTGAGATTTGAAGGGTTAGAGGGGACTTTCGGAAGTCAGTCAGTGCAGCCCTCTACATGAGACCTCAGAAAACCAATCCATTTGTGCCAAACCTGCTGTCCCTAAATAGATAAACATGAATGGGACATTCAGAACAAATAGGACGATTGACCTAGACTTCAAAAGAGCAAGATAAATAAGTACCAACCCAGGGAAGAATTGGTTCCTCCATCTTTCTCTACCTTTCTAGCTCAAAGCCAAATTATCTAAGGTTAAATAATTCATTAAAGGGTATTCAGTTAGGAAAAGATGAAGTCAAATTGTCCCTGTTTGCAGATGACATGACTGTATATTTAGAAAACTCCATTGCCTCAGCCCAAAATCTCCTTAAGCTGATAAGAAACTTCAGCAAAGTCTCAGGATACAAAATCAATGTGCAAAAATCACAAGCATTCTTATACACCAGTAAGAGACAAACAGAGAGCCAAATCATGAGTGAACTCCCATTCACAATTGCTTCAAAGAGAATAAAATACCTAGGAATCCAACCTACAATGGATGTGAAGGACCTCTTCAAGGAGAACTACAAACCACTGCTCAACAAAATAAAAGAGGACACAAACAAACAAGAACATTCCATGCTCATGGATAGGAAGTATCAATATAGTGAGAATGGCCATACTGCCCAAGGTAATTTATAGATTCAATGCCATCCCCATCAAGCTACCAATGAGTTTCTTCACAGAATTGGAAAAAATTGCTTTAAAGTTCATATGGAACCAAAAAAGAGCCCGCATTGCCAAGACAATCCTAAGTCAAAAGAACAAAGCTGGAGGCATCATGCTACCTGACTTCAAACTATACTACAAGGCTACAGTAACCAAAACAGCATGGTACTGGTACCAAAACAGAGATATAGACCAGTGGAACAGAACAGAGCCCTCAGAAACAGTACCACATATCTACAACCATCCGATCTTTGACAAACCTGACAAAAACAAGAAATTGGGAAAGGATTTCCTATTTAATAAATGGTGTTGGCAAAACTGGCTAGCCATATGTAGAAAGCTGAAACTGGATCCCTTCCTTACACCTTACATGAAAATTAATTCAAGATGGATTAGAGACTTAAATGTAAGACCTAAAACCATAAAAACCCAAGAAGAAAACCTAGGCAATACCATTCAGGACATAGACATGGGCAAGGACTTCATGTCTAAAACACCAAAAGCAACAGTAACAAAAGCCAAAACTGGCAAATGGGATCTAATTAAACTAAAGAGCTTCTGTATAGCAAAAGAAACTACCATCAGAGCGAACAGGCAACCTACAGAATGGGACAAAATTTTTGCAATCTGCTCATCTGACAAAGGGCTAATATCAAGAATCTACAAAGAACTCAAACAAATTTACAAGAAAAAAACAAACAACCCCATCAAAAAGTGGGCAAAGGATATGAACAGACACTTCTCAAAATAAGACATTTATGCAGCCAACAGATACATGAAAACATGCTCATCATCACTGGCCATCAGAGAAATGCAAATCAAAACCACAATGAGATACCATGTCACACCAGTTAGAATGGCAATCATTAAAAAGTCAGGAAACAACAGGTGCTGGAGAGGATGTGGAGAAATAGGAACACTTTTACACTGTTGGTCGGAGTGTAAACTAGTTCAACCACTGTGGAAGATAGTGTGGCAATTCCTCAAGGATCTAGAACTAGAAATCCCATTTGACCCAGCCATCCCATTACTGGGTATATACCCAAAGGATTATAAATCATGCTGCTATAAAGACACATGCACACGTATGTTTACTGCAGCAGTATTCACAATAGCAAAGACTTGGAACCAACCCAAATGTACATCAATGATAGACTGGATTAAGAAAATGTGGCACATATACACCATGGAATACTATGCAGCCATAAAAAAGGATGAGTTCATGTCCTTTGTAGGGACATGGATGCAGCTGGAAACCATCATTCTCAGCAAACTATCACAAGGACAAAAAAACCAAACACCGCCTGTTCTCACTCACAGGTGGGAATTGAACAATGAGAACACTTGGACACAGGAAGGGGAACATGACACACCAGGGCCTGTTTTGGGGCAGGGGGAAGGGGGAGGGATAGCATTAGGAGACATACCTATTGTAAATGACGAGTTAATGGGTGCAGCGCACCAACATGGCATATGTAACAAACCTGCATGTTGTGCACATGTACCCTAGAACTTAAAGTATAAAACAAAAAAAAAAATCCATATGTACTGTCTGAAGGTACCAGTATTTCAGTTGTCTTTGATTGCTTTTCTTTAACTTGAGCATTGTTAATGGCCCTCTAAAAGTGTAGAGCTTTCATTTGAACGACCTCCAGTTTCTGCTTTGTAGAACGGTTAATCTCAGGGAGCAGAGATTAAGGTTGGTCAGCAGATATCTATACAATCATAAAACGAATATTATAGGGAAACAACTATATGCTGGGCTCAAATTGTCATCTGTCACATTCTAGTGGTAGGACCCTGGCCCAGTTAGTTTATTTATCTGTGTCTCTTCATCTATAAAATGAAGACAAAGATTCCTACTCACATCATTCGGCTATTGTGAGCATTAAAATGTCATAACACTTTAGATGTACATAATAACTTTTTGATAAAGCTGGATTGGTCCTGGAAAGGACCATTCTTTAAGCACAACTGAACAACTTAAAAAATGCTGACTTGGATATGTAACTATTTTTGACTACCCATGATATGTTGAACTAGCCAAATACACAGTAGAGTTTCCTACCTGAAAAGAAGCAATCTCAAGGCTTACCCTGCAGTCTAATGATCTACTACTTACAACTCGAAATTTAGCTCTATCATACCAGTAAAACAGAAAAAAACCTGAATTGAAAGTTCATAGAAAATCACTATAAACTTTAAGAAGCTGTCTTTTTCCCTTTGTATACTGGAATTTTCAAATCCAATATTATATTGATAAATGAACCAACATCTGAGATCTCCACTTTTTTTAGAGAATATAAAAAGTATCTTTGTTATAATATTTGATGTAATAAGATTTTACCTGATATTCTGATGTAGATTTCTTTTTCAATAATTAAAGGACATTATATAAGGAAGTCACTACACCCCTGAGGTCATAACAGCTGCCACTTAAATATCTGTTGACTAACAAAATTGAACACTATATGTTGCATGTGCAAAGCATTACTAATTTTTAGCACAGATATATCATCTCAGAAAAGTAGTGACTCCTCTTCAATCGATACTCAGCCTCCTTCCCCAGAAAACGCAGAATCAGAACTGATTAACTCTTTCCTAAACAAAACAGAATGGCCAGAGTTTGCAGGGTTTGCTTCAGAAGACAAGCTCAGAATATTACCCTAACTGAATAAATTTTACTATACGAAAAATCCACCCCATTGTCCTTCTTTTTCTTTTTTCCCTTAAATAAGTGAGAAGTTTGTCATATGCAATCATTTGGTAGCTACTGAGACAGTCTTTATTATTACCATTATACAGATGAGAAAATCAAGGTTTGAAATTATCAAGATTGGCTGCAATGTAGAGCCCACATACAAATGTTTATCTTTTGACTGGAATCCAGCACCACAGACTTCTCTACATTGAAATCAATACAACAAAAGAAAAATTCAATTCAACGGTCTGAATTATAAAATAGGATAGATTCCTCCTCTGTTTTTTTTAAATTTTCATTATTTTACATTCAATAATTCAAACTAAGCCAAAAGATCCTGTTTTATCATAAAACAGACATAATGATTTAATTATTATGTCAATTGTATGTAAATAATATGTCTAAGGTGTTTGTCAATTAAAAAAATTATTTGAATATCTGAAATATCCCTCTCCTAATCTTATAGAATTAGTTAAAAATATTTATGAAACTTTTGTACTCTTTTTATTGAGCACAATCCAGTTAACTTCTAGATATATATTCCCTTAGCGGAGTACTATGTTAATTTCCAACACCTAGACAACTTACATGTTTCTACTGAACCTAGTCTTTTATTAGTGAGCACTTCCTTCTCAGGGACTACCATAATTACAAAGGAACTGTATGTACTTTTAAGCAGTCTGCATACACACTGGACAACTGACATCACAGACTGACATCAGAAAAATCATGGTTGTCCCCATTAAGCACCACAGATACACTGGGAATGGGAGCAGAGCTGGCATAAAGACCACCCTGCCCATATCAGTGGATCAGTGTGTGTGATGTTTGCAGTGACACTTAACAAGCTCTCTATAATATCATGCAAAGAAACAAGTGTAATAAATGAGTGAGCCACATGTGGAATTTCCTTCTTGCTATGGCAGAACAAGACCAGAAAATAATATAATCAAACAAAGAAAGAGAACCAAAAGAACAGAAGTTTTAAATAGAGGTGGCAACCTTCCATCAGAAAGAAAGGGAGAGCTGGTCTCTTCCTCATCCCTACCCCTCCCCTTACTGCCTTCCTTATATGGTCACAGCAGCCCAGGACAAGGAAAGATCTGGTCCTGCTAAGCTTCTCTCTATGACCGTCACCTCTCCATTTCCTGTGCACCCCATCCTGAGCCCCTGGCTGACTCCATTCAAATGAGGAATATGCTCATCTCTCTGTTATTTTTCATTCTCCTTTTTGTCTGTACTCCATGTGTTCTAAGTCACCTTCAGAGCTCTTTGTCTCTAAGATGTCATTTGTAGTAACTCTTCAAAAAGCCAAACAAAATCAGAAAAGTAACACCTTCTAACCCAGTAATGAACATCACAAATAAGACTTTGCAGTACAAATAAATGCTTTCTCCACCATCAATACACTGAGTTTTAAAAAGCACATAGCTCTTATGCAGCCCGTACCTTTCAAATTTACTTCACTGAAATCATGAAATTAATATGAAAAGATTTATCATCTAACCGCTCATTTCTCAAGGATTCTCTACACACAACTGTCCTGTTAATAAAGACACACTGTGTATAATTTTTAACTGACTCTTTTGACATCCTACATGAATAAATTATGCACACCTACGTACCAACACACTTTTAAGTACCAAAGCATCTGGCAAGCCAGAAGATAACCAAGCAAGTAAAAAACGAGATGTGAGTTATTTCACAAAACAATCTGGTAGATTCCTTAGAGAGCAGGTGAGCTTTTTATGAACTCAGTGGGTGCATATGCACAGACATGTAGTCAACAACACAGACACAGATAGAAGCCAATATACATAGACAGCTACACAGAAGTATCTGGTCATATAGAAGCAGAAAGATACATGAATGGGTGCACATACAATGAAATGCACACACAGGGACAAAAACAGGGACAGCCAACACAATTGACTGCAAACATAGACAGTTCTGCTTCTCAAAGACAGAGTTGGATATGCTCACTCATACATGCACAAAAATGATAAGGAGGTCAATTCTAGTGGATATATACAAAAAACTAAAACATGCACAAAAAACATAAGGAGGTCAATTCTAGTCGATATATACAAAAACATAAGCCAAAAACTGCAAAGGCCCAGAACTGCAAGAGAGGGATATATGCCCAGAGAAATACGAATAAAGATAAGTAGGCAGATACATTAGAACATATACACACTGAGACACATGGAGATGGGGACAATCGGGGCTATGACATAAACGGAAATAGTCACCCCAAAACAGTCTTGCTTAGACACACAAATTAAGATGAAAACAGACATAGAAATCCACACACCGACAGAAAGAATCCACACACCGACAGAAAGAAACAGCTGTAAATACAGACACAGTGACACAGTGGCCTGGAGTGAGAGATATCCACATAGACAGAGACATGTGCAAACTCAGGGGAAAGAAACGCAAGAAGGCATAGAGACACAAAGACGGAAGAACTGGTAAAAAGAGACAGAGGCACACTGACTTAGCAAGACACTTGATTACACAGAGATACGAGCACAAAAGAGAAGACACGTTCCCACTAGCAGAGCACACAGAGTAAGACACTGTTTCTGGATCTCTGTGTGTCACAACTGCTCAGAAGTGAACTCACAGTAACAGACACACATACTCTGGTACACAATCACACACAAACATCAAACCACAACACACATGCAAAAACCCACAGTTGTTCCTTGCACAAAGGCTGAAAACTGGAAGACACCATGTATGTTGCTTACTGTCTCTAGGGGTCTTGCAGGTAGGCCAATATGCATGAAAAAGGCAACCTTGTCATAGCGAAATAAGTGCTTTTTGCATGTTAATAATAATGAATTGCTCAACCCCATACACACACACACACACACACACACACACACAATCCCCCACCCACACTGTAGTCTGCCCCAAATTAGTCAACATGCTAAGATATTCAAGCAAGCTGGTCTAGATGCCTAATAGATAATGTCATGGCTGCATAATATTAGGTCACAGTCACTCCTTACAACACTCACTACCCACTACAGTTACACCTTACAACACTCACTACCCTAGAAAATGAGTTCTAAGTTTTCAGCTGAAGAACCTCCCACCTGTGAAGCCAGAGTATCATGGGAAAAAGTGATAGGCAATATCAGGAGCACTCTGCATTCATTTCCCTGGTTCCCTGTACAAAGTCTGGTACAAAGCCAGCCTCCAGCAGCTTCAGGCAGGCATTTGCATAGGCAAGAAGATGGAGCAGATGACCTCCGAGGAATCCCTCTCTGCTTGCAGCACCTACTGGAGAAGAGAGCAACTTGGCAAATCAGAGCTGATAAAACATTCTGCAATGCACAGTGGGTCGGGAAGAGGGGGGATGGGGCAGATAAGCAAACTAACATACCTTCCTGATGCCAATTACTGCCTTGTTAATTGCCAAAATTCAAATGTGATTTAAATAAGAACAATAGTGTGAAAATATTACATATAGAGATCACATTGCCTCTGAATGCCAGGCCTCTAGAAAAAAACCAAGGGGAGGAGCTGGTACATATTCCTACTTTAATTGGAGTTGGTACCTCAGAACCCACTGTCCCCAGAGTGTAGTAGAAAGAGTCAAAGTCACTGAGATCAAAGAACGCCCTAGCTGGAAAGGGCATTTAGTTCTGACCTGGGAGCAGAAGCCCTCAATTTCCAATCTGAATGTGCCAGAAACGTGTTTGTGCTTGTGAACTTGGTCTAATCCGCTTTTCTATCTGGGTTTCAGTTGCCCAATCCATACGAAAGGGAACTGACCTCTAGAATTCTCTCTAAATTATGACTACTTCTGATTCTTTGGCATAAACTTGCCCTCTTTCAACCCACTGTTTTGAACTCATGTCTAGCGAATAAGCACAATTAGTCCTCAGAAATGGAAAGAAGAGTAATGCTTTTCACCAAGTTGACAAATGCCTGCTATATACAAAGAAGGAAAATAGACGCCCAGACACAGACGTGCCTACTTGAAACGAGTTTCCAATGTTAAGTTTGAATAAATAAGGGGCTTTGTGGTATGGGAAGGAGATTTGGAGGGGCTACTCTGCCTGTCATCTGCTGACCCCTGAATGCATTACCCTCTTTTCACACTTGCTCAGTGCAGAAGCAGGCCACTGCCCTCAGCTCCCAGTTACTAAAATTGCTAAGTGGCTGGTACAGGGGCAAAACCCATCCCTTACACCACACATGCACAGGCTTTTAGAAAAAACAGGAGAAGGTTTTATCCCTGAAGTATAGGATTTAGTATGTGATAAAACAGCTACACTTTAAATCTATAAGCCCTTTCTGAATTTACAAAATACTTCTAGACTTAATGTTTCATCCATATAATTAGAATTTATCTTCCAATCTGCTGATAAGGAAACTCTGACTCAGAACTGTTGACTTGCCCAAAATTATACAGATAGTAACCCACAAAGTCTGGACACAAACCCTGGTATTTTACGCATAGGTCTGATGTTCTTTCAAGTACTTTAGTCTTCTTCACTCATGGTCTTCTTGGTGGACATTGAACCTCTCTTCCTACTTCACTCCAGCTAGAGGGGAAAAAAAAAACTCTGGCATGAACTCAGGGCTGAAAAGAACCCATGTCTATCTCCCACCTCCATCTCTGTATGGAGACTAGGGAAACAGGAGGAGGTGTGGCATTTGGCTAAAGGACTCTTGGAAACCAGGAAGGGAGGAAAGCCTTTCCTCATCACCCTCCATTACTGTTAGTCCTCAGGGAACATTGTGGGTAAGTTTATGAAGCTAAGGGAGTAAAAAAGAGATGACATGTTGCCCAGGAAATTCACATCCCAAACTCATTTTTCCTGAATTAGCTGTGACTTTGATTATCCATATTACAGTTAACTAAGGCACTTAAGAGCCTGGATTAAGACTCTGAGTCCCAGTACCCAGAAAGGCTGTAAAACCTTTTCAGAAGATTATTAGGAACACGCTAGAGAAGAGTTACGTTGAAGGGAGGCAAGAGGCTTTGGCTGATGGAGGGTACATTTAACGGCCTCTGTGAAAAATAAAGCTGAAGTGGTGTGGAATAGTGAAAACAGCAGTGAGGCCAGGAAACGAAAAAAAATTGAACAATCAAAATTCAAGTCCCAAACTACCAAGTTACTTACTATGTGATCTTGAACAAGTCATTAAAGTCTCTGAAATTCAGTTTCTTACCTATAAAGTGGAACTAATAAGAGCTACCTAGGATCAAAGTAAAGATTAAACAAGAAAACAGAGAGACAACATCTAACATTGCACCTGTCACTGACAGGCAAATGCTCAAAAAGAGTAATACTTGACCAGAAAGAGTTAACCTATCACAAGAAGGAGTCTTAAGTGGTAGGTTTTCAAAGCAAGTGGAATGATGATGCTCCAAGTCTGCTGATTATTTACTTGGAAAAAATCTAAAATCAACTCTTAAACAACAATCTTTGTCACTCCCATACTGCACCCAAATACATAACCACAAAGTTGGGACTCACCAGGACCATCTAAGGCCCCCCATAGATCCTACTTAGCAATCTCGCAGCCCCATCCATCATCACACACTCAACCTTCACACACACACACACAGAGGCTGAAACATTTCACTTCTGTTCTTAGTAAGACAAGATTAGATTAAAATGCAATTTCTCACAACGCTTCATTTTCATGTACCCAAAATAAAAGACTTCTCATTTTTAGGATGGCCATACTCACTGAGGAATATAACTTGAGATTTTTCTAATGGCATTTCATAAGTTGCTATTCATATGTTTACTACTGAGATGTCAGTCCCCAGTCTGTGATATTTTAGAGTCATGAGATGGTGTCGTATTTCTCTTTGTAGCCTCAGAATCCAGCACAGCATTTGATAGAAAGTTGGTACTCAGGAAATGTATTGATGAATAAAATAATTAATTAGTGAATTCATGAACGAAATGTTCATTTAACTAAACTGATAATGCTAAAAATGAAAAAAAGTTCCACAACTGATAAAACAAATCTTCAACCGAAAGTTGGAATAATGTTCCCAAATGACATATATACTCATTCATTCATTATATAGCAAATCTGAGCTGTGAACTTGAAAAAACGTGGACCTACCATCAAAAATTAATGGTCCGGGGCCGGGAGCAGTGGTTCCACGCACTTTGGAAGGCCAATGGGGGTGGATCACTTGAGACCAAGAATTCAGGACCAGCCTGGGCAACATGACAAAACCCCATCTCTACTAAAAAGACAAAAATTTTCCAGGCATTGTGGCGTATGTCTGTAATCCCAGCTACTCAGGAGGCTGAGGCATGAGAATCACTTGAACTCAGGAGGCAGAGGTTGCAGTGAGATGAGACCTTGCCATTGCACTCCAGCCTGAGTGAGACTCTGTCCTCCCCACCCCCCAAAAAACTAATCAAATCCTAGTTCTGTTGCTTATTGTCTGAGTTACCTTGGAATGTCCTTTAATTTCCTCCAGTCTCGTTTTACTCATCTGTGAACTAAGGATTTGATCCCTGTTGTGCCTACCTCCAAGTTGATTTTGAAGAGTAAAAAAGATAATGTGTCTGAAAGTACTTGGTAGACTTTCAAGTGATTTATACATCCTAGGAATTGTAATAACTTAGTCTCAAACATGCTCAATGGTTCCACTCCCATTTTCCAGTCCTCCACCATTTCTCTTACCAACTAACTATAACAAAGCCAGCCTCTACGTCCTCTGAAAACCATTGATAAACAAAATGCATGAGGGAAAGGAAAACAGAGAACTAGGTCTCCTGCCAGCTCAAGCAACTTTTAGCTTATCTGATTTCTTATAGATCCTGGGCATGGCTGCCTGAATAAGTCAGTGTTGCCACCACTAATAAAATATCTTAATACCAATCTTTTAAAGTCATCCAGAAAGCATCCTTCATGGATCCACTGTGATTTCCCTTCCTAGAAGTGGTTTCAGCAAAGTAAGAGTCTGTGAGGATGGTTTTGATAGCAAGAAGATGGCACAGTGAAAGTGGAGCGGGAGTCTGTGCCACTGTGGGAAGACAGTCTGAGGTGCTAGAGATGGGAAAAGTAGATGAAGGAAAATGGCAGTGGGCAAAGAGAAGGATAGTTGTCTCAAACAAGAAAGAAGATTGGGCTCTGTGGAATAGGGTTCAAAAAGGCCAGGACCAAAGAGAAGCTCCAGGTTTTGCCAACTTTTAGGACAAAATCTATCAGATTTACAAGTTGAAAACTAGGGGGAAAATCGGCTCTAAGGAAACCCCAATGTGTACCTATAGTTAACAGTTGCTAACTGCTAATTTCTCCTTTAATAAATTTAGAAGTGCAATTAAGAATAAAGTAGAAAAAATTATTTCACTTTCTAGCAACTGTCATATGCCATGGTAACAATGCATGTGACCAGAAACTGAAAAGAAAAGAATGAAATGAACCCATCAACCTGACACTTCCATGCTACTCTCAGCTACCAATGCAGGGGCATTACAATTTCAGACAGCAGACACACTGGTACAACTGCTCCTTCCCTGTCACCCTTACTCTATTATACACTGAGGAGTTCAAAGTTGATAGAATAAGAAGCCTTAGTAGATGCTCTCCAGAGTTGTGGGAGATGGAAGTGGATCACCTTGTTTGTTTCCATGGGAGAAAGCCAAACAGATTTCACCTCTCAACTTACTCCCCCATAGACTGGGGTATAGTCCTTGCCTCTTAGGATCTGCCAGCCTGCTCTTAAATGACTCAGCAGATCTTTAAATACACCCAAGCAAAGAGCTGCTCTGAGACACAACTTGCTGTTAAAAAAAAAATGTTTTAATCTGTTTGGGGTGTTGAGAGGAAGATCCTTTGTTAACATTAGGTTCCCAAGCAAATTCAGTACTGCTGTGACTCTTTCTCTCTCTCTCTATGCTAAGAGGCTTGTTTTTGTTCTGCTGCCTGCCATTTGCCAGCTGTGTGGATCACAAGGATGAGAAGGGAGATCATTCCAGGCCATGGAAGGAGTCAAGAAAATTCCTGCCCAGTAATTTTGTTGGGGGAAGGGTACCAATTTGTGCAATGGAGTGACTGGTTTAAATGTAGGGGCCCCAAACTCAAAGAGGTCCCATAATTTGCGTGGAGTCATTCTGTTCCTTGTGGAAGACCATGACCTCTGGCCAAGAAGAGGAATCTTCTTACTCTCCCTCTCTCCTCAAACTAGCTCAGTCTCACACTTTGAAGCAAACATCAACCAATAAGAGATTTTAGCTGGGCTGAGGGAAGTAACTTAATAACTTGCATTACCGAAGCAAATCATGCTCCCCTGTTATCTGCAATGACCTCACGCTTACATTCCAGCCAAAGCATTTTGGAGACTCAAAGCTTTGTGGAAGGGGAAGCCAGGCAGCAGTGGCCTGGGGAAAAGTCCATGTATGTCAGCCAGAGTCTAGCATTTTCCCAAGCTCTGTTTGTCTGGACTACTACTACTACTAATAATAATAGGTACAATTTATGAAGCTTTTACTATGCACCAGGCCCTGGGCTAGATGTTTTACATTTATTATCTCACTTATCTTCACAAAAACCCAACAAAGGAAGCATTAGTATCTTCATTTTAGAAATAAAGAAACTAAAACTCAAGAGAGGTGAAGTGGCCCAGAACTGGAAGCTAGTAAGACCCAGGGGCAGTACTGAAAACAAAATCTATCAGATGCCAAAGCCTATTCCTGAACATCAGTCAACATATTACATTTTGACTCTTACCCCAGCTTGTTTCCCAAAGGCCCTTCAGTCTCTCTGTTATGTATTTAAAATCCTTAACTACACAAAGTATGCCTCAAATCATCCAAATGGGCATTTTGGAGTCATCCATAGGCTTTTAAATTTTTAGAAAATGACTGTAAAAATAATCTATGAGTCCAAATCTTTGTCCTATACATGGTTCCCAAAGGGTCCAGACTCTTCTTAAATGTCTTCAGTGAATGTGAATTTACTATTTATGTAATTCAGCCAATAGACAGACAGAAATGGTGTGATGAATAAGAAGAAGGGAACCAATATTTCAGCACCTACTAAGTGTAATGCCCTCTATCCTAGTTGTTTTATTTCATTCTTACAATAACTCTGTAAGGAGAGTGTTCTACAGATAATGAAGATCTAGAGGCTCAGAGGGGTTATATTACTGACCTGAGGTCATCCAACTATGTTACATGACTGTGCTAGAATTGAAAGTCAGGTCTGATCCTATTGTGGTGCTGCTTGTACATTTCTTTAGCCCCTCCTATACGAGGAGTGAAAGCCCTTGGAGTAAGCAAGGGACTCAAGATTTGCTTAGGTCTCTAATCTGACAGGGATGACATACTCGAATGACTAGAAGAGTCAAGCAGGTAACTTAAATGAATAAAGTGGGTCACTGGTGCCTGGGCAAACTGCGAAGTGCATGGCCCATCCAGAGGATCAGCTGCTTTTCACCTGCAGCTGGTCATTACCATGTAAGAATGAAAGTTCTGTATTGTCAGATCTTCATTCCCTACGGTGGAAATCTGAATTTTGAAGTAAAATGTTAGCAAGTAATTCAATACACACACACACACGCACGCGCACACACACACACACACACACACACCCCATATAGACCAAACAAAACTCATATGGTCCATGTTAACAACTTCTGATGAAGGATGAAAGAAGCCATTCTAAGAAAATATCTTTCAGGCTGGTCTCATTGATTCACACCTGTAATCCCAACACTTTGGGAGGCCGAGGCAGGCGGATCACCTGCAGTCAGGAGTTTGAGACCAGCTTGGCCAACATGGTGAAATCCTCATCTCTACTAAAAATACAAAAATTAGCCAGGCATGGTTGCACACGCCTGTAATCCTGTCTCTTATACACATCTAGATGTGTATAAGAGACAGGGCAAGAAGATGGAGCAGATGACCTCCGAGGAATCCCTCTCTGCTTGCAGCACCTACTGGAGAAGAGAGCAACTTGGCAAATCAGAGCTGATAAA
>NW_012098610.1:93042-133995 GCF_000951045.1 Mandrillus leucophaeus | reverse complement strand
GCTCCATGTCTCTCTCATAGCTCCTCCATGCTTTACAAAAGGAGATGCTCCATGAATATTGGGGCTGAACAACACATTGCAAATGTGTCTGACCAGAATTTAACAGAGCAAGACAATCAATTCCTTTATTCTGTATCCCATATAATAGTCCCTTGGTATTTGAAGGGGCTTGGTTCCATTCCCCCACTCCCAGGAATACCAAAATCCAAAAATATTCATGTTCCTTACCTAAAACATATAAAATGGTGTCACATTTGTATTTAACCTATACACATCCCCCATATATTTCATTTATATCTAGATTACTTGTAATAGCCAATACAATGTGTTATGTAAATAGTTGTTTTACATAACTTTTTTTTTTTTTTACTGTTGAATTGTTATTTTTACTGTGTCTCTAAAATATATTTTCCATCTGCAGTTGCTTAAATCTGTGGACATGGAACCTATGGATGTGGAGGGCTAACTGTATTTCTGTTAATGGAACTTACAATCCATCAGTTGTCTTCGGCAGTCACTTACTACTATTGACTCTGAATCATTTAATAAAGAAATACTTATGGAATATCTACTATGTACAACACTGTTAAGTTATGTGCTGTGGATATCTTATATCCAAAGAGAATCTTTGCAGATATATCCAACCTTTGCCCTAAAAAGAGACAGATGTTTAGAAGTATATTTAGAAGGATGTTATCAGACATTAACACAAGTACCACAAGTACTTAAGGGACTAAGTACCATATTGATGGAGAAAGAAGAAAGGGATAAATCCAAAAGGTCTTATGCACTCTTGACTTGAGCCTAACATCCATAATCACATGTGATCCTCTCTCCACAAAATCTTATAAACTAGAGATTTCTAGCCCCTGGTTTACAGATAAAGTAGTGAAACCAACATTCTTTCAACCATGTTGTGTCATATAGATCACTTCTCCTTGGGTTGGGGGGTTGATAATATTCATTTTGTAGGGGACTGTTATAGAAGAATGGATAGTATTGAAATTGGGATAGCCTTCAAGGTCAAAGGGATAATAATAAAAGTAACATGTTCAAAAAACAAGAGAGTGAGGATGGTTTAAAGTGACAGTGACTAGATCCATTTGGCTGGGTTTTAAGAGTTTTGTAAGGGAACTCCAGGAATTCAGGCTGGAAAAATAAGCAGATCATAAAAGGACTTGAACACCAGATTTAAATAATTTGGACTTACCCATAAGCCAATGGGGAGAAGCTGAAATTTTAATCATACAAAGCTTCCTTTGTATTAAGCATGAAGAATAGGGAAAAAATAAGACAGGACTCCTGCCCCTATGGAGCTTAAAGACTAATAGACATTTAAAGCAGTATACAGAAATGGTTGGAGCTAAACTTTGGAAAGATCTGGTGGCACAAATACAATAGGAATTAGAGAGTAGCAGAGAGAGCTAGAGAGAAAGGATGTGGGATCACTGCACTAATCCCGGCAAGAGGTGTTAAGAATCTGAACTGGGGGAGAAGGAATGACTGAGAAGGCTTTGGGAAACAACATATCCCTTCACCACCCTAATTCCCAAAACCTTCAGCTTGGTTTTTCCAAACACTATGAGATCATCTCTGATGTGGAATTCTGAATCTGGAAGCATAGAGAAGAGTCCACCCTGCTCAATTCCACATCTGACCTGCCATACTTTGAGTCAATCTAGCACCTCAGTGAAGCCCAGAAAGCGTCTAAAACAAACCACATACCATATGAAAGTATGAGCATGGTTTAAATTTTTGGTCTATTATTAGATAGTTGGTGACTAAAATATCTCAGTCTATTTTGATCTTTTTTATTCAAAAGGCTGATCAAACAAATTTTTCAGATGAACAATTGCAAACAGACTACACATTTGCTAACCAGGGCTTTTAAACAAAGATGAAAGGGAAGGAGGGATGGGCAGAGTAAAGAAACTCAGAACATGTTTTGGAATCCTTTCTGCACCCAAACACCAAACATCAAGTGTTTCCATCTTTACTCTCAACTCTTGGTTAATGCAGTCTCCTCATCTAATTAGAGGTTGGACAATGCTTCAGAGAGATGGCCCAATGTGACAAGCTTGGAAAAATTCTTTCTCTCCTGCACTGCCCATTTTCAAATAAATGTCCAAACAGTTATCATTTAGCAAGACTGTACCTTCTTTAAAAGAAAACCTGGAGAGACAGATTTTTGCAGTATCCTGCTTCCATTTCCACAGTAACAAAAAGGTTATCTGACAACCACATTAATGACTTCTTATGGGATTCTGCATAACACATTGGGGCCTAGAGGGATTGAGGTAGCATCTTGTCAGTCCTGGCAAGTGTCCGTTCTTATTTAGTGTAAATCCCACAAAATCCACATGCTGACTTTTTCCCAACATTTTGTTCCTTTTGTCCAGTCTCTGGAAGGAAATGGACTCTGCTCACTCTCCCAATTCTCTGTCCAATCTTGTTGATGGAGACAGGTAATTAAAAGGTGAAGGGCAGAGCAATACGGAGGAAGAATGGAGAGAGACAAATCAATGTTAGAAGGGAGCCCAAGTGATAGAGTAGAAAGAGGTCTGGCAGTCTGGAGTCTCAAATTCAAGTTCTGGTTCTGCTACTTGTTCAACATATGACTTTAGGTAAGTATCCTTACTTCTAAGAGTCCTTAAAAGAAGCTGGTGTATATTAAGGATATGAGTTGTTCAATGTTTGAAGTTCAGGCACAATGTTTTTGCACTTTAAACACTTTCTGTTATATGAAAATTACCTCGTTCCATAAATGTATTGGAAAATAACATAAGTTGTGGAGCTGAATCACCTAGATTCTAATATTGGCACTTTCACTTACTTGTTCTCTAATCTTGGGCAGGTTACTTAATTGCTCTGTGCCTGTTTCTTCATCTATAACATAGAAATGATAATTGTAGCTACCCCATGGATTATTTTGAGGATTAAACGAATTAATACATGTAAAAGAAATAAAACAATGCCTGACTGTAAAAACTGGCAATTTTATTTTTCTTATCTTAACTCTCCTATTTAAGCAGGCATGGAATTGCCCAGGTTTGTAGCAGTCTGAGATCAACCTCCTTGGGATCTCTAGGCCCTTTTCAATAATTCCTATAGTTCTGTTTTCCAATCCCTATCATAAGTTATCAACCTCTTCTAACCACCCCTTTCCATCACTGTGTCCCTACTTTAACCTCTAGGTCACCCAGCTATTTGGTGAGGATCAGTGGACTATAATAGGGGCAGTGCATAATGAAGTCACCTATGTCGCCAGTCTTTTGGGATGGTGAAGGTGAAGAGTAATCTGAGAAGCTGCTGATATTGCACAGTAGTTAGAACCTTGTGGTTAGAAGCCAGACTTCCTGGGAGTGCACACAAGTTCTGCTACTTCCTAGCTGTGTGACCCTTGGACAAGTTCTTTAACGTCTCTAGGCCTGCTTCCTAAAGTTGACATGCGAATTAAATGAATCAGTTCATGCAAGGTGCGGAAGTTTACACAGCAAACATTCAGTAAGCGCTATCATTATTATTATATATGATTATATATAATTCTTTGTTCTCAGTATGGAACAAAGAATTTTCATTTTTCCAATATAGACTTTTTTCAAGAACACAACATACAACTAATACTTAGAACAGGCTCTGACTAGGTCAGGCACTAGCTTGCTGTATGAGCTTAGCCAAGTCCCTTTCCATCTCGGTGCCTCAGGCACTCTACCAATAAAATGAGCTAGCTGGACAAGATGCTCTCCCAGGTTCCATGAACTCTAATTTCTTAGGATTTTAGGCCATTTTTGTCCAGGTGCCCTGTAGATTCTAGCTTTGATAAAAGCTCAATTGCCTTTAAAAGTCCACTTACTGTGTTTTTACAGGAAAAAAAAATATTTTGGCATGTAGTTCAGTAAAAACCTAATAATAATATTTCAGCTTGATTGGGGAGAGCAATCAATTTGTATAGTTTTCCAGTTTTATTCACTATTTAGTTTAATCACCTGGTTTTAGGTTTGTGCAAACAAACAAACAAAAAACTCACTCTTGCCCAAATGAGTCCTCAGAATCACACACACACACAAAAATCTACTGAATCAGAATCGAAGAGAACTGGGTTTGTGCCCTAGTTCTGTCACCAGCTCACTGTTTCACCTTGGATAAGTCCCTACCCTTCTATAGACCTCTATAAAGTAAAAGGAAAGAAGGGAGAGGGTACCTACAGCCTAGGTGATCTCTAAGGTCCTTTTTAATCTTCTTGAAGAACAGCAAAGCTGAGGGCACTGAATGAAAACTGAGAAGCCATCAGGATGCTCATCAGATAACTCAAACTTTATAAGTCAAAAATCAAACTCTTGATTTCTATCCTGCCCATGTACCTGCTCTACATACAGTCTTCACAATTTTAGTAAATGGCAATCTCATTTTTCCAGTTACTCAGACCAAAAATTTGGCAATCATCCTCATCTCCTCTATTTTTTTCACAGTGAATATCCAATCTGTCAGTAAATGCTGTTGGCTCTACCATCAAAACTCATCCAGAATTCAGCCACTTCCTATCTTCTCCACCAATACTACCTTAGTCTGAGACATGGTCACCTCTCACCCAGATCACTGCAGTGGCCTTGTCTCCCTGCTTCCCTCCTTGCTCCCACAGTCTCTTCTCCACACATACAGTAAGTAAACAAACAAACGTATAATATATCAGAGTGACAGATGATATGAAGAGGAGGGAGCCTGTTAAAGTGTAAGTCAGGTCATGTTACTCTGCTCAAAACCTTCCAATACACCCTGCTTAGGAGTAAAATCCAAAGTCTTAAGGAAGACCTACCATGCAACCTCATTAACTCTGATCTCATTGTCTACCATCCTTCACTTATTTAAACCAGCCATATGAGCCTTTTTGTCCTCCATCACAGCAAACATGCTGTCCTGCCTCAGGCCCTTTGTGCCTGTGGTTCCCTGGGCCTGGAATATTCTAACTCCAGATGTCCAAATAGCAGCTCATTTCCTAATTTCCTTCAGGTCACTGCTCAAAATTTACCTTTCCAGTAAGGTTTTCCCTGGCCAGCGGATATAAAATATTCCCTCTCACCATGAATCTCTATACCCTATACTCTGTGAAGTTATTCTGCATGACACTTTTCATGCTCAGATGTATACTACATGTCTCCTCTCATTAAACTGTCAGCTCCATTCAGATATTTGTGTGTGTTCTGTTCGCTGCTACATCATTGGTGCCTAGTACAGAATTTGGCACATAGTAGATGCTTAATAGGCATTTATTGAATGTATGCAGTCTGTAAAGTAGAATGGCAAGGTTATTGACACCCAGAACTCTCACACACCAAATCCATCAGTCTGGTGGATGGGTAACAAACCTAGAAGCCTTAAGAACTTCATAAATTTCTAGTATTGACACCACTTGTGGTTCTTTTGCCTCTCTGACTCTCATGTTTCCTATCTATAAGGTAAAAAGAGCTGTGAGATAAAAGCAGGGAACACATGATCTGGAGAAGAAAGAATGAGACTGAAATCCCAGATCTGTCACTTTGATTCTGTTTGATTGTAAACATGTAACTTAACCACTCTTAGCATAATTTTTATAATGGGAATAAAAGTATTGTAATAGTATGAAAACTATTATAATACTCCAGACTCTAGTTACTTGTACAGGGTAGAAACAAGAATGAAATGCAATAACGGGATATGAAACTTCTCTATAAACTGGACAGTGCTACTTGAATATATTTGCTGTGTCCTGCTCCATATGCAGAGAGAGGTATTAAAAAGTCAAAATATTACTTAAAAATGCTTGACACTTCGAGAAAGAACATCCCAAATGAAACAGTAAGTACTATAGTAGCTTATTTATTGTCTGGTGCTAAGCAGTTCTGGTTGAAGTTATCCTGCGATAGGGCCTTGGCTGTGTGTTGAAACCGTCAATGGAGGCTCACCATTCCCAGGGAAATCCTGCCACGGGGCACTTGCAGTCCCCCTAGCGGCCAGATAGCGGGACTACAGTTCCACAAGCAAGGAACTCACTCAACCTGCAGAGAACCAGAGCCCATGTTAGGTGGTAGGCCGTTTCAGAATGTTACGTTGTCTATTACAGCAAAGCTCTTATAAGATCGTCATGTGCCCCCATACTCCCCGAATTGTTCTATTTGTGCAATCCATCAGGATCAATGGAAACTTAGAAGGCAGAAAAACAACTCTTGATCTGACCACCACACTGGGCATCTTATATCAAATTCAGAGCTATTAATCACCTTCAATTCTAATTTATTACTCATATTATTGCGGACTTGTTCAGATAAAGACATCAAAAACATGTACCCAACAAGTGCGATGATATAGCCAAAGAAACTGAAAAAAAATTGGCAACTAACTTGACTGGGGTGCACTATTTAATAAGCAGAAATAGATTTCAACCCATGCCTCCAGTTAATTCTTTCCAGAGGTACCAACTTCTGTTATTTAAAATATACATCAGGATCTTTAATCTATTGCTTGAGTTTAGACATGCTCCTACTTACTGCCACAAAGGATTAAAAGCAGCCACAGGTAACATTTTTGACCACTTCAGCCTCTATTGATTCATTTCTCTCTCTCTCTCTCTTTTTTTTTTTAATATCTACATTTAAAAAAATCCACACCGTACAATCCAGGATCTCATACAGGCATTATGGCATGATGGTGCTGCATTTCTGTTGGGGTTTTGGTTATTTGATTTTTGTTTGTTTTTGTTTTTAGTGGCTATAAGCTCCTTGTAAGCAATTACCTCAAGAAGATTCTGTCTGAATTGTGTCCCCTTTTATCTTATCTCTTCCTAGTACATGCTGGACACATAGCAGGTGCTTAATGAAAAGTGGTTGATTGATAGAGTCTTTTTTTTTTTTTTTTTTTTTTGACGGATCCTGGAGTGCAGTGGCATGATCTCGGCTCGCTGCAACGTCTGCCTCCTAGGCTCAAGTGATCCTCCTGCCTCAGCCTCCCAAGTAGCTGGGATTATGGGTGCCCACCAAAACGCCTGGATAATTTTTGTATTTTTAGTAGACATGGGGTTTCACCATGTTGGCCAGGCTGGTCTTGAACTCCTGACCTCAGATGATCCGCCCACCTCGGCCTCCCAAAGTGCTGGGATTACAGGAGTGAGCTACTATGCCCGGCCAGATTCTTTTTAAAAAAATTCCCTTTATTAGGGTAATCTCTACAGACAGCTATTAGATTATAACTAAACCTTTTGCTGGGTGGCCTGCAGTTAACTCACAATTATCAGGACATGACAGTTGTAGCTGATTAGCTATGACCTTTAGCCTAGAGTGTTAATGAAGACAAAGTTCAATCTCTACATAGATGAATTTTATCTTTGCTTCATGGCTATGGAGTACATCTCTAAAAAGAAGCTTAAATTATATGAGAGTAAAGGAATCCTTTCTCCATCTAGAAATGCACATCAGAAGGAGTATTGGAATTTACTTTGTCCAAAGGACAAGAGATAAAAACACAAAATTATGATTTTAGCTGCTTATAAAAACCTAAACATAAGCCAAATATAGCTAGTGATTTCATTTGTCACCTCTACATGTTAGTTTTCTATATAGAAATTATTATTATTACTCACTCCCTTGCTAATAGTTCCCAAATCCAAATTCTAAAAAAGGGATTATAAACGACCCAAACCTTATTAGGCTTCTTTCCCGCTGTTCTCTAAAGAGATGAACATTTAAAAACACTCTCCTATTCATCCTGAAAGGGGATGGGATTACCAGTTCAAATTTATAGCTGAGTAAAAATGACAACAGTGTCCCCTTCATACAGAAGGCTTGTATGCAGCCTTCATACAGGATGAAATGAAATAAGCTTTAACGTTCAGTGAAACAGCAGAAGCCCTCTTCCCCATAAGTCCCAGAAGTATTCAAAACTCAGGTATTTTCAGCAAGGTTGCAGGATGCAAGATCAATACACAAAACAATTATGTTTTCATACATTGGCAGTGAATAATCTGAAAAGAAAATCAACAAAACAGTTCAATTTATAATAGTATCAAAAAATAAATCACTTAAGACTAAATTTTAAAAAGAACTGCAAAACTTATCATCTGAAAACAATAAAAAATTGTTGACAAAAGGAAGATCTAAATAAATGGGAAGACATCTCATATTTATGGATGAAAAAACTTAACGTTGTTGAGATGGCAATGCTCCCCAAATTGATTTACAGATGTAATATAGTTCCTGTGAGAATCCCAGCTGACTTCTTTGTAGAAATTGACAAGCTTATCCCAATTCATATGAAAACTCAAGGGACCCACAAGAGCCAAAACAACCTTGAAAAACAAGACCAAAGTCAAAGAGCTCAAAATTCCTAATTTCAAAACTCGCTAAAAACCTACAACAATCAAGCTAATGTGGTACTGGCATAGGAATAAACATATAGATCAACTGAATACAGTTGAGAGTCCACAAATAAACCCTCACATTTACAGTCAACTGATTTTACACAAAGGGTGCCAAGACAGTTAAGTGAGGAAAAATTCAACAAGAATATTGTAAGAAATGAGTATCTATGTGTAAAAGAATGAAGTCGGACCCCTACCTCAATCATATATAAACATTACATCAAAACTGATGAAAGACCTAAGTGTAAACAGCGAAAACTATAAAACTCTTAGAAGGAAACATATGTGTAAATCTCTGTAATCTTGGATTAGGCAAAGCCTTCTTAGATATGATGCCAAAATCATAAGCCAAAACAGAAAAAAAAAAGATGAATTGGACTTCATCAAACTTAAATCTTTTTTTGTGCTTCAATCTAGATACCATTAAGAACACAAAAAGAAAAAAAAGGAAAGTAAAAAAGACAACCCACAGAATGTGAAAAAATATCCACAAATCACAATCTATTAAAGGACATGCATCCAGAATATATTTTTTAAAACTCTTAAAACTCAATAATAAAAAACTCAACTAAAAAATGGGCAAAGGATCCAAATAGATATTTCTCAAAAAAGAAGATATACAAATGGCCAATAAGAACATGAATAGATACTGAACATTATTCGTTATTAGGGAAATAGAAATAAAAACCACAATGAAGTACCACTTCACACCCACTAATATAGCTGTAATAAAAAAGAGAATTACAAGTGTTTGCAAGGATGTAGAAGAAATGGACCCCTCATACGTTGCTGATGGGATTGTAAAACAGTGCAGACACTTTCGAAAACAGTTTGACAGTTCTTCAAAGGATAAACATAGAGGTACCATATGACTCAGAGATTTCAATCCTATGTATGTATCCAAAAGAATTGAAAATGTCCACAATATGTGGACTGAATATGTCCACAATAAACTTGTACCTGAATGTTCACAGCAGTATTATTCATAATAGTCAAAAGGTGGAAACAACCCTAATGCTCATCACCTGATAAACGGATAGATAAAATGTGGTATAGTCATACAGTGGAACATTATTAGGCTATAAAAAATAGCGAAGTACTGATACGTGCTTCAGCATGGATGACCTTGAAAACATATTCTGTGTGAAAGAAGCTAGTCACAAAAGACCACATATTACATGATTTCATTCATACAAAATATTAGAATAAGCACATCCATAGATAGAAGTAGATTATTGGTTGCTAAGGACTGAGGGAACATAAGGCATTGAACACAAAGGTGCATAGCGTTTCCTTTGGGGGTGATTAAAATGTTCTAAAATTGATTGCAATAATGGTTGCACAACTCTGAATATACTGAAAAGCATGGAACTGTACACTTTAGAAGAGTGAATTGTATGGATTGTAAATTACGTCTCAATAAAGCTATTATTTAAAAAATAACACTTAGGTACTAAGTAATCTAAATTGACAACATTCTCAAGTGACCCAGCACTTTAATGCTATAAACTTATCTAGATGAGCTGCCTTCAGTCCTGGTGTGGCCTGCAGGTTGGCAGCAAGAACTGCCAGGAGAGAGAGCGTGTGGCATCACCCATGAGTGTGCAAGCAATAATTCATGGACTATCGTCTCTATGTAGCAGCTACTGAGAGAAGTCCTTAGGAGTAACAATCTAAAGTATTTGTCAGGTGGGAAATTTCAAGAAGAAAAAGCCTGGGAGTGTTGCTCTAGAGAGATTCCCCTACGTGGTAAACAAACATCATAGAAAATCTATCTTTCTACTTCTTTACCTAGCAAAAGGGTAATCACTAAGCACCCCTCCTGGCCTACTCAAACTAACATGAATGCAGTGAATAAACTGGAAAACACTGTGTCTTTTTTTTTTTTTAAGAATGCTATGTAAATATGAGATTTCATAATTCTCTTCCGTATGACAAAGGGCAACCAATGCTGGTAACTGTACAGAACTTTATAAGCAATTTTGTTTAAAAGTCAACTTTGTGTTTAAGATGAGGTTAACTTTCTCTGAATTTAACATCCCAGAACTTGATGGAATGCTGATATAGGAAGTCGGAGGTAGAATAATTTCTTTAATATCTTTCTTTGTTTTCAAATGATTAATTTTTATGTAGCTTAAGCAGATTAGCCCAGCCGGACACTTACAGCACGCACCCTCATATGCATATTAGGTACTGCTTGTGACCAGGCTACCGAGGTCTGAACCGAACTGACCTGGGAAGGGTCTCAGAACTATCTCTCAGGTTCTGAGAGAAGGTGGCCAACATTACAGTACACAGAGAGAGACAGAGATCAAGACAGAGACAGAGACAGCATAAGACAAAATACTTTATGACTTTATGAAACTGCCAAGTCCTCAAGCCATCTAGTCAACTCCCTCAGCAACTGTTGAACCAGGCTTTAACCTCAAGGTAAAAAAAACCCAGCTATTCATTTTGCAATCCCCTCATGTCATCTAGGTCTTAAGGGAGAGATGCTGGGGTTGATCTAATCGGCTACTTTACAGATTTTTTTTTTTTTAAGAAATTATTTAGGAGCATGCCACAGGTGTAATGAGAAAAATGCCCTGAGAAGTGGACAGAAGAGTCTGTATTTCAATGTCAAAAACATGAAAGGAGTGGAATAAAAGAAAATCGGGGACAGGCAGCACTTGAGGAAGCTGCAGACAAAGAGAAAATGGTGGAGGTGGGGGGTGGGGAGAGATTTTCTTTTCCTTCTCTGACCAAGCTCACAAAACTTGATTTTTTTGTTTGCTTTTTTTTTATATTTCAGAGTTGTGATTTCAGGTTTGGCTATAAAATAAGCCCTTGCTTTGCCACACCCAGTCCACATTCTGCTCCCTGCTTATGCAAGGTTCTGAATGAAACTGGTGATTTTGATATCACCATTAAAAATAATCATAATAAAATTGTCCACATTTCTAACTCCAGTTCACATAATCCCACCAAGTGGCTTGCACATGTACAAGCCACAGTGCATGTACGCGAAAGGAGACCAAAGAATTTTTTGTTTTAAATGCATATATGTACACCAGATGAAAAATTACTATTGGAATGAAAAACACTTGACAAAGAAAATTAAACATACCAGCGAATCTAATATATTATTTCAAAGTTTACAGCTCAAAGAATGGAAGCCTGATGAGATAAAATTAGCACAGGCAAGAAAGCACCCCAAAACGACCCTGCAATTGGAAGCCTGCAAACTTCTTCGAAAATATCTCTCACCAGTGTTAATCTTTGGCTGACTTGAGCTGTGGACAAGAAAGAGGGCTACATCCTGTGTATACTTCCAGATGGGGTGCCACCCAGTGTGGCTATTTGGTCCTCAGGTGTTGATTGTTGGGATCCAGATAGAACTCACTACCTATTTGCTGACCACAAGGAAAAGATGCTTCTTGCCAAAATATTGGTTCTTGAAGCCTATGGGGAGAAATAGTCTGTCTTGGTTTCAAAGGAAAATTCTGCTTTACAAGACAAACTGTCCCTTGTAAGATAGTCATAAAAATGCTTGATAACTGAGAGGAGAAGGAAAGAGGAATTAATAAAATGCCTTATTTTGAAAAATCTAATAGAAAAAGGGAACAAGACTTGTCAATATCAAAGCACTGCTAAAGTACTACCTACTATGGAGACCAGAACAAATTACCAAGAGAAAAATTAAAATGTTCTTTTTGCATCTGGATAATTTCTCTAAACCCCAAACTCTAATTCTGGCATGCAGACTCTCTTAGAACCCAACTCCCAAGAATAAATTTTTGTCATATTATTGTGCTGCCTGCTGGAATCTAAGGAGCCCTACTTCTGCCAAGGGAGCCAGTGGTCAATTAACAAAGTTGTAGTCCTGTTTGATCTCAGAGAGAAGACAGACAACTCCACAAAATATCATCAGGGTTGCACACAAGTCCCATCACTTTTTATTTTTCCTTCTGTTTAAATCACATGCTAAATTAAGTAAAAGAGACCACCTTTGCATCTCCCATCCTCTCAGCAGAAACATTGTAAATGTGTAAGAACACAGAGTGAGTGCAGATGTTACTAAGGTTTAAAAAAATCCCTTCACAAAATTAACTAATGTGCATAAACACACACATGAATGGAAAAGGGAGGAACCCAACAGGTCACTGGAAGCCTGCACAATTTTGAGATTTTTAGCTAAAAGTGGCACATAATGCATGCAATACAGAAAGGGAAGACACTCTTGATTTGGCTTAAGAAATCTCTTGCCTTTCACCAAATTGCACCCCTACAAAGTGAGGGGAAAAAAAGAGAAAGTAAGAAAATATCAACTTTTGGATTGGAATTGATTGCATTCTGATTAAATTGATTAATTTTCAATAAACTGACTTAAGGATTTTCTCTATCCTAGAAATGGAAAGTCTTCGTCAACTTACGAGACAGGAACACCAGTTTTCCTTTTAACTAGACTCCTCATAATCAGTGCAGCAATCAAAAACCAGAAAAAAAAAATCTTGTACTTTCTGCAGGAGCTGCTAAATTCTCATTAGTTTATGTCATTAATTTAAGCAGACTGTCAAGGAGGCACCAAGATATGATAATCTTCCTCATAAAGAAGCTTTTTTCATTAAGACCTGAAATAAAATCACCAAGCTCATTGTCTACCTGATGGGAGTAACTTTTGCTCTCTATAGTTATTCCCTAAAAATTTTGGTTTTGCCTTCGAAGGCACACATTTTTACACAAATATGTGGAACCATCAGTTTTTTTCCCTGCTAAGTAAGTAAGTTGTGGGGGAGGCATGCAGAAGATGGAAGGTTCCAGAGTCTGGGTTTAGTATCATGGCAGGTCAAAATGCACCTTAGACATTTTCCCCCAAGAAAAGTTTACAGTAGAAGAAGGGCTCCACCGTCTAGTGACAGGCTTAGAAAAAAAATTAACCCTGCCAAGAAAATTTATTCTTATAAAATGAAGAATACTTTTTTTGTCCCATAGGATAAACCCATTACAAAAATAAAGAGTCTAAATTAACTGGAAAATACTTTGACGATATCAAATGAATCCTTTCAAAATCTTGTAAGCCAAACATTAAAAACCTAATGGAATGTAAAGCCTGGTAAGAAGCTGTTTCTTCAACAGCCCACAAAATAATATGAAATCCTACCCTCCTCTTTCTTTCTTCACTAATAGTGTGCTATCTCTACCTTGTAACAAGGAAAGCATCAGTGAAAGAAGGCAAATTGCTGGATTTAAGTCCCCAAACGAAGATGTTAAGGCTAACAAAGAAATTTTGGAGAAGTCACAGATAAAAGAAAACAGCCATAGAAACAAAGAATAAGACATAAGTCCACAGGGACATCAGCACCTGGTCTACCTGAGGAGTGACTTCCCCAATTCAGTATGTCCTCCCTCACTAGATAAACTAATATCTTAATTTGCTGGGGGAGAAAATCTTCAGCATGGTCTCCAAGAAGCTCAACAATTGCGGTGAGGAATAATTTTTAATAAGCACGATGCAATTGCCTGCCACTTTTCTCATATGCTAATTAAAACTCTGGGGTAAGATTATGGCTCATAGGTCACTAAGAGTTCTTACTCAATTTGTTAGAGCTAACAGCATGTATTCTAAAATGCCAACATGTCCTAAAAATGAAGGAATATAATAAAAAAAACTCACTCCTCCCTGCCCAGTGGAGATTTTGGGGCACACTGAAATAGCAGGAAATGTTTCACAAAAATATGTTTTCCAACACTTTTGTAAGTCAGACTCAAGCCTAATTAAATTGTACATTAAAAGAATATTCTCCTCTTTATAGATCTGATGCAAACCTGAAGTAGAGGGTTGTGGATCTGTTAAAATCCATAGAGAAAATAAACACTTTATAAGAGAAAACCGACCCAAGCAACTACTTTCAACATAGTCAATCAACGTTGAGAAACTGTGAATGCAAATCCTGTGGAGTCTTTACCAAGAAAGTTGCCCCTCTGCCTACTCTAAACATGACGGTTCAGATTATCTCTACTGACCTCCAGCCCTGGAGCAAGTCCCCAGTTGCTTCCGGGAGAGAAGTTCACTCCTTCACATAGCAGACCTCAGCACCCAGAGACCACTTTCTTTCCCTAACCGAGAATTTCATTTTACCTCTTTGGAGGAGACCCGCTGAGAAGCTCTTGGGCCAGTCTTTTTGACTCTAATCTGCACAGGCTGAAAGGGAAGTCCTAACAGACCCGAAGAGAAGAAATTGCCCAAATTTCTGATTGAGGTTCTCAGACTTTGAGGACAGGAGGAAAGGAAGAGTGGAGGGCTTATGAGCTTTGTCTCTGAAGGTGGCCCGTACAATAGGATTTAAGTTTGGGACTCGGGTACCAGGAGGTAGCGAGAATTTGGGGCCGTTGGGGGAGTTGAAGAATCTGGGAGGGCAGGAATCAGCACCCAGGACACGCAGCAGAAATTAGGAGAGCTCAGGTTAAACCTCTGGCAGGCCAGGAGTCCACGGGAGAGCTCTAGGTTTACCCTGCTGAGCTCTCCCAGGGGCAGTCTGAGTGTTCGCGCAGGTAGGAGCCACTAGACACCCCAGAATGCAGAGCGACTCTGTGCCCTGGGCCGAAAGGCGACATTTCTGGAAGGAGAAACTTACCGCATGTCCCCGTAAGGTCCGGAGTAGCTATCCATCCAGGGGCCCATCTCGCTTTTGACACAAGTGGGACTGGGATAGGGCACTCTGCTCACCATGCCGCCAGGGTACCACACATCAGGTGCGGTGAAGTCGCCTTCCTGGCCCGCCAGCCCCTGAGGTGGCCGAGTGTAGCCGTAGGGGGCTACAGCTCCCGCCTCGCCTGCGCCGCCGCCGCCGCCACCGCCGCCGCCCCCACCACCACACGGTCCATACAACTGGCCTTCTTCGGCTGTGAAGAGAGTGTGCCAGGATGAGGAAGCGGCCGCTGAGGGTGACCCAGAGCCGGGTCCCGCTGCACCCGCGCCATGCAGGCTCGCCAGGTCCCCATAGCGGCACTGCGCCGCCGCAGCCGCCCAGGCGCTGCCATAGTCCAGGGGGTTCTCCAGCTTGATGCGAGCGTGGGGATGGGGAGGCGGTGGAGGGGGCGGCGGCCCCGCCAGAGCCAGTGGAAAGTTGTAGTAGTCGCGACTCTGGTACGCAGCTGCCTCGTCCAGTGCTCCGGACTTGTAGAGAGACAGGGTGGACGGCAGTTCAAGTGTCCCGGAGCTCCCTGCTGCAGCGCTGCCAGAGCAGCCTAGGCTCTCGCCTTCTAGCCCTTTGGTGTAACCTCCCTTGAAAGGGGAATACTCAGCAGTATCTTCAGTGCTCTTGCCTGCGCTGTCGTCTAGCAGAGAACCTTTGCATTCGGCCAATGGGGCACACGGAGTGGGACGCACAGCGGGTGGAACTCCCAAAACTGGGGCGTACATGCAATCCCCTCGAAGCTGTTCCCCTGGACTCAGATGCTCCAACGCCTCCACACCCAAGCCCATGGACACCGACACTGCCTTACACAGCTCCTTGGCGCTGTCAGAAATGGTCGAAGTGCCCCCTAAGTAATTGTCCTTGGAGGAAGTGGGAGCCCCCGAGGCCTCCCTCGCTCTCCCGCTGCTGCTGCCTTCGGATACTGCTTCCTGCTGCTGTTGCTGAAGGAGTTGCATGGTGCTGGCCTCGCTCAGGATGTCTTTAAGGTCGGCGGAGCAGCTGCTTAAGCCGGGGAAAGTGGGGCCCAGCAGAGACAACGTGGATGGGGCAGCTGAGTCATCCTCGTCCGGAGGTGCTGGCAGCTGCTGCGGCAGCCCCTTGCCGGCGGCCACGGCGGCTCCAGGCTCTGGGACGCAACCTCTCTCGGGGTGGCACTCCGGGGCTGACTGAGGCTGTGAAGGCTGCTGTTCCTCATCCAGGACCAGGTAGCCTGTGGGGCCTCTACGATGGGCTTGGGGAGAACCATCCTCACCCTGCTGCTGCTGCTGCTGCCGGGGGCTAGTTTCTTGCTGCTGCTGCTGCTGCTGCTGCTGCAAACTGGCGCCGGGAGGTGCTGCGCTCGCGGCCTCTGGGTGCCTGGGGCCCGGGTTCTGGATCACTTCGCGCACGCTCTGGAACAGATTCTGGAAAGCTCCTCGGTAGGTCTTGGACGGCGGCCGAGGGTAGACCCTCCCCAGCCCTAACTGCACCTCCATCCTTGAGCTTGGCTGAATCTTCCACCTACTTCCCTTACCCCGCCTCCCCTTCTCTTGCTCAGAAGAGTTCAACAGGCTGTGATGATGCGGTAGTCGCTGCAGCTAGCTGCCCACCTGCGGGAAGCTCCAGAGAAGGAAACTTGAGGGAGCAACCACGCAAAAAGCGCTCTGACAGCCTCAAAGTCTCCTGCAGAAGAAGACACACGGTGGACAAGATCTGCCCTGCTAGGCTCACAGTCTGTCTCTTAACACTTGAAGGGTAGATTCAAAAGATGCCCGAATCTTAAAAGAAAAAACAAAATCCTCCACCTTCCAAATTCAGTGTCCACTGAAGTAGGTGCAAATAAGAACTGAGTTATTATCTTTTTCTTTTATTTCGTTTTTTTGTTTTGTTTTGTTTTTGTTTGTTTTATTTTTTGGCTACTGAAGCCCTGACTGTCTTTTCATCTTTTGATCTCTGGCTCCGCACTCGGGGTGGGGAAAGCAGGAGGAAGTAGAGAGAGAGTGGGGGGAAACGGAGGGTTCTCTCTGCGTGCAGCCTAACCAGGCAGGTCGTGGCTGCAGTGCTGAAGCCGCTCCCCAGTCGCCTGGCTCCTAAGAGCCTTCTTTGCAATGTGCAGCTAGCTCGCCCGCTCGCAGCCAAAGGGAGTTACCTCTCTGCAAACTCGGGCTGGCAGCGCTGGGCCGACGGGGGAGGGAGGGTGGGGAGAGGGGCAGTGAGGGGGGTTGGCGGAGAGTAGCCGACTGAGGCAGCTGCGGGAGAGAAGACGCGGGGCGGGGGGGGGGGGAGCAGGGTGAGGGGAGGCGGGGTGGAGAGGAGGAGGACAAAGGCAGCCGTCAGTCCTACCAGGCACTTTCCTTGCTTCCTCCGAGTCTTTAGCAGCTTTTAAAAACTTCACCGAAGAGGAAAGGGCAGCTCCGGGGCGGCGGCTTCGAAGTCGCCGCGCTGCAAAAGGCGTTGGCTGTCGCTGGAGCCGGGCTGGGGCTGTCGTGGTGCGTCCCTTCGGCTCCTGTACAGCACTGGAGCGGCTAGCTCGGCCGTTTTTCCCTCTGTCGCCTCCTCTGCCTCTGGGCTTGCTCCGGACCGTCCCGCTCTCCCAGCAAGCTGGCTCCCCGGGATCTCGGAGGGGGCGCTGGGAGGTGGAGAGCAAATGCAACAGTTTGCGAGTCGGGTCCCGCCCCCGCCGGGCCGGCCTCCTTGCCTTCCCACCTCCTTTTCCCTCCCCTCCCCTTTCTTTTTCTCCCCTCCCCTCATCGCGCGCTAACGCCTGCCTAGTGGCTTTGGAGAAACAAGTGCTGGCGCAGCGTGGGCGAGGGCAGGAGAGGCTAGCTGTAGCCCTGGAGGACCCCTGCTTCCTGAATAGCTCCTGCTTTGCTAAACCAAGCTTTAAGCGCCAGAGATCCAGATTTCCTGGAGGCCAGCACTCACCAAATTTGGTTCCAAAGCCCAATCTAAAAAACCAACGGGGTGTAGAGGAGGAGGGAGGAAAAGGACGATAGGAGTACCTGCTCCTAATGGCTGCCAGGGGTTCTTTTCAGGACTGATAAGAGCGTGCAGACGGGAGAGTCTCCTACAAACTGAGGAGCAAGCCATGACCAAGCCAGCAGATACTAGCTGAAACCTTAGATTCCGTCATAGGGATAGATCGGGCCTCGTGGCATTGTGCCATTTGCTCTAGGAACCCTCAGCCCCAAGAATCAGAGGTCATTTCTACCCTCTTCTCTGCCTTTCTTCCTGTCTGGAATTGCCTTTAACCATGCATTTATCATCCAGACTTGCAAAGGCAAAACCACCCAGACAAGCAGGTAAACACGCAAACACTAAAAACACTTGCCATGTACACATAGGCCCTCAATTTTGTGCAGAGCTTTGCAAAGGTTTGTGTTGTATGCAGCCGCTTGCTTTTCCAAGTTGCCTTTGCATATTTTAAACTTTCCAACCGGAACTATCCAAGGATAGAACCTATATAGGGCTGCTTTTCGCCTCTTGATGGACAGCCAGGCGTGGAGGATGATGTGGGTTATTGCAACTGCTCTTTTGTGGAGGAGGTCCCATAAGCCCTGTGTAAAGGTGGAGAGGCAGGTGGGAATGGAAAGAGAGAGAAAATGTAAAAGTAAGCCTATAACGAAAACGGCTTTCTTTTATGTCAGTAGAGACCCTGGGCCTCCCTATGTTTTAAATTCCTTTGACTTCTGATTCTGGGGAGGCTGTCTGTTCCAAAAGTCATTCCGAGATTTTTGCCTGGGTCTCTTTCGCTTTTTGCAGTCTTCTACAGAGAAAAGACGGGTTGTAGCTTTGTTGTAGCTTTATCTTGTGCACAGCAAAACATCATAGGCATTTACTTACCTTGACCAAAGAAGGTAACTCAAACCTAAAGGCAAGGGAGACTGGATATGATAGGCTCTACTTCACAGATGAGCAGGCTGAAACAAGGACATAATTTTGTTCTATGTTCCACATTAGTAAAAACTAAACTAGTCTTCCAGCCCATTGCCATTTGAGCTAGACTCTAGACTCATCAGTCTCAATGTTATTTGGGAAATGGCTATAAATGAACCTTCCAGAACACAAAGGCCTGAAGACCCTTTCACCTGAGGAGGTGAAAAATTGTTCCCTGAGGTTTTAATGGCTACAGCCTTCCTTGAATATACCTCAACCATATGTAAATAGAATGCATAGATACTTCAACCTTATTTGAATACTCATTGCAACATTTAATCCCACCACAACTTTCAACTAGCATTGCTCAATAGGAATTGAGTGGGCTGGCAGGATGGTAGAATGGAATTAACATAGGTCTCAGAGTCAGGAGAACTATTTGTCTACAGATTAACAGTGAAGGAAGGTGCAAAAATCACTGAATGAACAACAAACACAGGAGTGAGGAGGACATACAGACACTAAGAGACCTGAAAAAAATTAAGGTGAGAAATAATGCTCTGAAGTTACTCTGAATAAAAAGCAGTCTGACATTCAAATCCGGGTCTGAAAGACTCCGAAGTTTATGTTGTTTCCACATCACCAACATTGTCTTCACAGTTTCCACATCTGAAAAGTGTTGCCAATATAAGCTACCTTCAGAAAGCTAGTGTATCATTTAAAAGACGTAATGTGTATAGTACAAACTTGTAAACAGGAAAGCATTCAACAAATCTGAAGGATCACTATGTTATTTTTATTTTTAAAGATGGTGCTGTCAACAATTATAACATTATCAGGAAAAGTTAACTACTGTAAGCATATTAGGGCCACATACTTTATTTGGATTTTGAGCTGTGATCTTCTAGCTCAAATCTTATTTTCTTCCCATTGCTTTTAAGAACAAGAGACAATTATTGAATAATATTATATAAGTTCACCGTTTGTACCAGCTTTCTTCTTCTTTCTCCTCCTGTTCTTCTTTGCAGTTTTTTAGTAATCAAATGGAACCAGAGGTGTTCTCTCAGATTAGTCAGGTGGAGAGTAAGTTTCTGCTATAAGCTTCCTCTGCAACTTCAAGAGGGATTTATTAATGAAGTCTTCCCTAGATCTTTGCTCTGGAAAGCCAGGATGAGCTGACCTTTGGAAAATGGTGACCATAGGGTTTTATTTCCTAAGTATCTCACACATCTGCCCACTTATTTCATCTCTGCTGTTGCCAACCTAGTTCACTTCCAGAAGGCACCGTTCTCTTCCACCTGGAGCACTGTAAACAGTCAACCTCCTTCCACTCTTTCCTAGAATCAGTTCTGCATTGTGCAGAGGGTTTTTTTTTAATAGCTGTACTGAGGTATAATTGATATATACAATAAGCTGCACATATTTAAAGTTGCATAAATTGATCATTTTTGATACACGCATGCACTCATGAAACCATCATTCAATCATGATAGTGAACATATCTATGATTCCAAAAGTTTCTATTGTGCCACTTTGTACATTTTCCCTCCACCTCTCCCATACTCCTCCTCAGGCAACCAGTGATCTGCTTTCGGTCAGTATAGACTGTTTTTCACTTTCCAGAGTTTTATATCAATGAAAATGAACGGCAGGTACTCTTTTTTTTTTTTTTTTTTTGACTTGCATCTTTCACTGAGTACAATGCCTTTGATATACATTTAAGCTGTTATGTATATCACTAGTTCATTCTTCTTTATTGCTAAGTAGTATTCTATTGCATTGCTGTACCACACTCTGTTTATCCACACTTTTTATGAACATTTGGGTTCTTTTCAGTTTGGGGCTACTACAAATAAAGCTGCTATAAATATTTGTATAAACGTCTTTGTATGGATGTATTCTTTCATTTCATCTTTCATTTCAGGTAAATACTTAGCCACAGAATGGGTGAGTCACAGGGTAGGTATATACCTACTTGTGTAAGAAACTTCCAAATCATCTTTCTAAGTGATTGTACCATTTTACATTTCCATCTCACCAATACTTGCTATGGTCAGTCTTTTTAATTTTAGTATTCTAATCAGAGGCGTCTTTCCCATTTAATTTTCATTTATCCCATGAATAAAGATGCAGAACATTTTTCATTGTGCTTATTTTACAATTGTATACTTTCTTTGATGAAGAGTGCAAATTTTTTCTCTCTTTTTTTTTGTTTTTTTAAATTGGGCTACTTGTAATTTATTATGGGGGTTTTAAGTTACGTATTCTGAACACAATTCGTTATCAGAAATATGATTTAACAATATCTTATCTGTAGTTTGTCTTCATTATCATACCAGTGTCTTTTGAAGCACAAACATTTTAAATTCTGATGAAATCCAGCTCATCACTTTGTTCACTTATAGATTATGGTGTGAGATCTAATAAATCATTTTCAAACTCTAGACCACACAGATTCTCATCTGTGTTTTCTTCTAGAAGTTGTATAGCTGTCAGTTTTACATTTAGGTCTGTGATCCATTTTGAGTTAAGTTTTGTAGACAGATACTCAACTTTTTATACAGGTGTCCTATTGTTTTGGCACCATTTTTTTTAAAATACTATTCTCTCTCCACTTTGTTGCCTTTGAATCTTTATCAATAATTAACTCTTAATATATATTTGTATAGAGGGTTTTTTTAGAAAGTTTAATCTGGTCATATTATTTCCCTACTTACTCCTGTCACTGGCTCCCCATTGCTCTTAATAGAAAAGTCCAAAACATTAACCATACCCCACATGATCTGCCTCTCTGATCTCACCTCATACACCTTTTCTCCTATTTTCTGAGAGTCACTCACACTGGCCTTTATTCAGTTCCTCCAATGACCCCATAATCCTTCCTGCCTTTGCGTATCCTGTTCCCTCTACCTGCAATGTTGGTTCATCCTTCTATTTATCTAGTTAATGCCTATGCATATCAGCACATCGGGGAAGACTTCCTGAACCACCTAGGCTAGCTCAAGTCCCTCACCCACTCACCTTTTAATATATTTTAATAGCACCCAGTATTTCTCTGTTAGAGGACTTCTGACAATCTGTTTTCCTCACTGAACTGTGTGTTTCCTAAGAGCAGGAATCATGTTGGTTTTTGTTCATCATTGATTCCTTAGGACTCAGCCTGGTGTGGGACATGGTCATTGTTTAATAAATATTTTTTGAATAAATGAATGGATTTTATTTCCACAGAATTACAATTCTGTTTCCAAACTGGGAGTTTGGTTTTAGGGGTTTGCCAAATGTCCTGTGATTTCAGCATATTTAGGAATGTAATAAACCTTTTTTCAACTTATGAACAAAGTAGAGAATCACTCCAATTCATGCACTGAACCAATATTTGTTAAGCATTTACTATTTGCCAGGCTCTGTGCTAGGCACTTGGAATTCACTGATGAATGGGACACTGTGGACCCTGTCTTTAAGGAGTTCATTTATGATCCAGGAAGGAGAGTGAAGAACAATTTAAATAATTACATTTGAACTAGGTTGGAGATGAAAAGAGGGGCTTATGAATAAACTTTCAGAGTTCTTGCCTCTGCTGATTTGTGGACATCTGCTATTTCCTTTGCTTATATAGATGCTTATAAAGGACTACTTTCTCATCTCAATATTCTTTCTGTCCTCAGTGTTGAAGCCTTCATCTCATCTTATCCTTTCTCATAGCTCCAGCGCTGACTTCTCCCCTGGCTGCCCTCTTCCAGGCTATCCTCAACAAAATGAGAACAGAGAGTTCTTCCTTAAAAGACAACTCTGATAGCATCTGTCCTCTGCTCTATAACCTTCAATTACCTGCATCTGGGGTTTCAAACCCAAATGTCTCTTAAGTAACAAAAAAATGAGTGAAAAGAGTTTGGTATTAGAGAGATAAATGGGAGTGGTGGCAGCTGTAATCGACTAGGGAGCAGATGCCCCATGTAAAGTGGGCAGCCACTATGCAGCTCCAACTGATTGCTGTCAGTCAGGAATGTGGCCTCAATGTTCCAGATATTTCATTATCTTCAAGAACAGCAGTATTTCATATTTTAATGTGGCATCTCTTGATTTTTGAAAATGATGGCTACTAATTCAGATGGTTTAAAATCATGCAGGCCAAACCTCTGCAGGCCAAACAACACATGTCTGTTGATAAGAATCAGTTTGTGGGCTGCCAGTCTGCAACCACTGGCCTGCAGATTCATGTGCAAGTCCCATAGCCTAGTCTTTAAAGTCCATCACAATCAAGTTTCAATTTTTCTTTACAGTCTCTTCTGACACCTCTTCCTCCTACCAACCACCAATCTTTTTAGCCACATCAGACATCTTGGGCTCCCTCTGAATATACTCCACACTACTGAAGACCTGACTGTCTTTGGACCTTGCTGTTACCGTTTACTGAAATTTTATCCCCCCTCACTTCCTTCATGACCAAATTCAACTTATCTTTCAAACAACAGCCCAAATGTTGAATTCTTTGGGATTCAATATTGGGAATTCTTCTCTAAATTGATTAATCATAATTAAATTATATAGTACTTTATTTCTATCTCTTTTAAAATACTTATCACAACCAGATATGTATTCTAATTTTATAGATAGAGATCTATAGATACAGAAATAAATCTTTCCCCTCCACCAGGCCGTATCTCCCACCTTGTGCATTGCCATTCCTTCATTTTCATTTTTTAAATTTGTTAACAAATAAGTGGAAATTTTCACTGTATGCCAGGCACTCTGCTAGACACTGGGACTAAGAGCTCTACACGTTTTGTTTAACCAAAATATAGGTATACAATATTATATTTATAGGTATACAAATATAGGTATACAATATTATATATAAATGCAGCAGGGCTCGTTGGCTCACGCCTGTAATCCCAGCACTTTGGGAGGCCAAGGCAGGCGGATCACGAGGTCAGGAGTTCGAGACCAGCCTGACTAACATGGTGAGACCCCGTCTCTACTAAAAATACAAAAATTAGCTGGACATGGTGGTGCACACCTCTAATCCCACTACTCAGGAAACAGAGGCAGCAGAATCACTTGAGCTCGGGAGGTGGAGGTTGCACTGAGCAGAGATCACACCACTGCCCTCCAGCCTGGGTGACAGAGCAAGACTCCATCTAAAAAATAAATAAATAAATAAATAAATAAATAAATAAATAAATAAATGTAAATATGTTACAAAAGTTACATAAGAAAGAGAGAGGTTTGTCTATACTTCTGCCGTTTTACTTCTAATGATAACTTACTGGCAACCCACTGTGATATACTGGCATTGCAGAACATTGATAATTACACATTTTTGCGTAAGAAACCAAGCAGTTTTATTCCTACTTTATAGAGGGGCTAATTGAGGCTCAGAAATAATTTGCCCAAGGTTAGCCAGCTAATCAGAGGCAGGGCCAGTACTATGAACCTAGGTGTTCTATTAGAAAGCAACTGATCTCTTACCAATGTACTTCAACTACCTCTCTGATGTTATAGTGTGGTGCTCTGTTCATCCATAATATAAGAACCAGACATTAGGTAAGCAGGGACGTTATTGAATCTTTGTTATAGCAAGGCATTTTGTAACAGAGTTGTACAGTTACATTTGATGAAAAATAAAAATAATTTCCATTCTTATTTATATGCCATGTGACCTCTGTCTTAATCACTTAACCACTTTAAACCTCATTTTACTTTTTTTCTAAAATGGAGATAATAACTTCTTTCTTGATGATTTGTTGTGAAAAGCTTAGTAATATGATGAATGCAAAGAAAATGCATAATAAAGATTATTTTAACTGTCTATTATGTGACAACATGTATATTGTGTAATTGTTATAATAGCTTTCCAAGTGAAATATTATTGTTTGTTATTATTCCCATTTTAAAGGTAACGATATTGAGACAGAGTTGAAGGTTGAAGCCTGGTCTGTTTGACACAAAACTGACTGTCATGTTGCTTCCCGGGCATTAGGCAACAGTTAATTACTGGTATCATCTGTGTAGTGCTATTTGCTTTTCAAAATGCCTAAGGATATTTGACCCCAAGTTCAGGTGCCAGGGATAACATTTGGGATTCAAAGTTTAAACTCCACATTTAAAAGATTTCAAAACATGTGAAGCAGAGGTCAACAGTTGAAAATTAGTTTAGCAAGGTCCCTCTTCCTCCCCACCCACATTTCACTCTTCCCCAGGAAAAAAGCTCTATCCCAGTCTATTCTAGAAATGTCCTTGGCAGTATTCTTTGCTGCAAAACGTATATTTGTAGATGGCAAAATACTGGGAATCTTGGCTCATATTCATTTAGGCTCCACCAGGTACTGAAGTGGGACTCAGTAGCTGCCAAAAGGGAAAATGACCATGAATCAAAGAACATATGTCACCTTTGGGCCTTTAAGAATGGAGTATTCTGGGGAAATCGGCATAAGGCCAAAGATGCAATTGAGGCGAGTGCTATCTTTCACAGTAACAGAACCTCGCTGTAGAATTCAAAGGTACTAAATGATTGCTATCATATCCGTATTACTTCTCTGGTGAAATAATACAAATGATGAGGAGGAGTGCCTTCACGCTGTCTTTGCACCTTCACTCTCTGGCAGCAGTGATACCACCTGACTTTTGTAGGAGACATTGTGGTAGACAAAGAACATTTGCATGTAATACCTCAGTCAATTTTCATAGAGACTTTTGGAGTTAAGCACGGCATGCACTATTAGCTCTGTTGCAGAGAAGAGGAACCTGAACCTCTGAAAGCTTGAGTGACTCACCCAAGGTCGTTTAGCTATTCAGATGCAGAGAAATATGGGACACGCATTCTCCTTTGTCAGAATTCTTTTTTCCACACCAGGGTTTTAAGAAATTAGCCACACTCAGCAAGTGATCCCTGACCCCAGAGATACAAATTATTTGTTGCTAACTGAAAACTTTGGTTAGGGTTGGACTGGCTCTATCTTGACATAAGGACAAATTATTTGTACTAATTTCCTGGCAGCTGCCTCTGGGAATGGGTGACAGTGAAGTCACATGGTGATAGCACTGACGATGTGTTGTAGGTGGAATCCTACAATTCCTTGCTAATGCCTTCCTCTACATGCCTAACAGAGAAGTTTGACATATCTCAGAAGCCCCTGAGGAAATGTCCCCAGCCCCCTTAGTTTCACCCTGATCCAGGGCAGATAACTACTTAGAATATCATGAATCAACTTGTGAACGTCAGAAGTTTCCTTAATTTCTGGCCAAGTAAAAATGCAACTTAAATAAAAAGAAGGGGCGTTATTCTCTCATATTTTGGAAAGTACAGGGTTATCAGCAGAAATTCCTATACCTAATGAGTCACAAACAGTGCTTTGGTATTTGTCAGTTGAAAATCTGTTACTTTATTTAGATAGATGATTCAAGCTTTTGTATACTAAAAGTTTGAATTATTATGATCAAAGCCATGGAGAAAAACAAACAGTATTTTTCAACAGACCAAAACTGATTACATTCGCATAGAATTTCATAGAATACCAATTCTGGCTATATTCTTTCCTGAATCAACTTAATCTGGGACTAAAGCATATTCAAATACAACAATCAAATACTAGCTTATCAGAAACAGCTCCTTTGTCTCCCATTCAGCATTATCATCCCTTAGTCACCTGCTTTTCAATGCTGGCCAAAATGTAATTGTGTGCATTATGGCAGTGTCCAGAAAATTTGGATGCAAAGCTGTTAAAAGCAGTTCCTATCAAAGATGGCAAGCCAGGACAGCGATATGGACACAAAAGGAATACAATATTGCAAGGACTTTTAGTTTGTGTGTTCAGATTGAAATGAAAGGACCTTATCAGGGAATAACTAGGTTGTGCTTCTATTATCTATTATAGGATGTAAGTGATGGACTATTACAGCAGCTAACATTTATTATACACTGACTATGTGCTAGCCATTTGTCTTCTTGTTTTCTTTCTTTTCTCTCTTTCTCTCTTTCTCTCTTCCTCTCTTTCTTTCTTTCTTTCTTTGATGGAGTTTTGCTCTGTCGCCCAGGTTGCTGGAGTGCAGTGGCACAATCTTGGCTCACTGCAGCCTCTGCCTCCCAGGTTCAAGTGATTCTCCTGGCTCAGCCTCCCGAGTAGCTGGGACTACAGGCGTGCACCACCATGCCTGGCTAATTTTTGTCTTTTTAGTAGAGATGGAGTTTCACTATGTTGGCCAGGCTGGTCTCGAACTCCTGACCTCAGTTGATCCACCCGCCTCAGCCTCCCAAAGTGCTGGGATTATAGGCGTAAGCCACCGTGCCCGGCCTAGCCATTCTTCTAAGAGCCTCACATGAACTAACTCACTTAATATGAACATGAACTCAGCCATTCTTCTAACTGCTTTATGTGAATGAACTGAATCCTCACAACAATCCTATTAGAAAGGTACTATTATTAATTTTATTTTACAGATGAAGAAAGAGAAGCTCAGAGAATATAGCAACTTGTTGAAAGTCATACAGGTAATAAGTAATAAAATCAGGATTGGAACCCCTGAACTTTTCTCTAGAGCTTATGTTATCTTAACTACTAAATGATATTTGTATGTCATCTGTGTGGGCCTTTTCTCTTAGTCAAAATGCACCTACTATGTGCTAAACACGCTCTCGAAAAGTTCATAATATAAAGTGAAGAATCGAAGTCATCATTTTTCAACATTCATGGAATAAACTTCTATTTTGTTGAAATATCAGAACAACTGGTACAGATACAGCAGTTTAGACTTTTCAAAGCTTCCTCCCCCCACCCCCCCATCTAATCCTAATACACTTTATGAGTTCAGCTGGGGAGGTTTTTCCTTTTTTCATCTGCTTCTCATTTTTCTAATTCATTTTCTCTTCCTTTCTCTTTTTCCCAATATACACTTCATTTTCAGTAAGGGGAATATTATATTATTTTAGCCTGGCCCCTGCAGCTCAACCTCAGGGCCTATTGCTAAAACCACTGTAGAACTAAGAGCTGGAACTGTTGTAGTTTGTAGTCCAGGAACCAGGGCTCCTGGAAAACCTGTCTGTTGTGCTGATGCCTGGTCTGTTCGTTTATTTGAGGATCATCGATTTTTCTTTCTCTATGTAGAAAGACCAAGGAAGTCCTCACTGACTCTTTGTTTCAGAACTCTGTCTATATAAACCCCTTGGAATAGCCTCTAATTAGCCGAAGAGTATGGTAACACTGTTGACTGAACCACAACCACAAAAGTGTGCTTCTAGCACTTCTGTTGTTGCATAGTAGTTCACATTGCCAACATAGATGGAAGCGACATCAGCCTTCATCTTCTCCTCAGTGGATGATCACTGAGCTAGCATTGTCTAGAGGTAGACTTATATTCATCTGCTTGTCTACTTCATTCTGTGGCTCCCAAAGCTTTTCAGCTTCTTCCTCTGTCTTCCTTATTTGAGCTCCGGGTCCTCAATGCTACCATACCCCAGATCATCCATGAATAGTCCTGGCTCCTCTTTCTCATCCTGACTGCCAGAGGCTCCTGATTCAGGACCAAGGCTTCCTCTTTTGGGGTCTGGTTCAGGCTCCGGCTTTAGCAGCAACTCCTCAAACTCCAGTTCCTCAGACTCCAGACTGTTCCCATAGTCCACTGCATCCTCCAAATCCCAATCCTGGCCTCCCTATGTGCCTGGGCAAAAGATGATGCCATCACTGCCCTAGCCCAGAGCCTGGACACTTGCAACTGCAGCTACTGCTGCCACTCCAAGAAGGTATTTTTAATCTCATTTCATAGATGAGGAAACTGAGGCTCGTAAAGTTTAAATGGCTTGCTCAATTCCACACAGTTTGAAAATGTGTGGTAAAGACAAGATTCAACCAACTTCCTTATTCTTTATTTTCACTTTTTCTAAGAGATGGGGTTTTGCTATATTGCCCAGCCTGGACTCAAACTTTTAGGCTCAAGCAATTTTCCTGCCTCAGCCTCCCAAGTAGCTGGGGCTACAGGCACATGCCACTGTGCCCAGCTCAAGGTTCAGATATCTTCTGACTCCACAGCTTGTGCTCTCTGAACTACTGTATGCCATATTGCATGAATGTCTCAACCACCTTGGGCTCAGAATGGCTATGCTCAAATACTATGGCATTGGCTTTAGTTGGTTAGAGGGAACATTTTGACTTCTTTGACCTGCCATCTTTATCTGTGATAATTACTAGGTCAAAGTCAAGATGTTCCACACTGGACTGAGACAACAAAAGTTATGAACAATCTAAAATCATAATACCTTAATATGTGTTTTAGCTCTGATATTGATACCTGATAAATATTTGAGTTGCTTTGTGCCTCAGTTTCTACAGGTTTCTTAACGATGGAAATAGCACCTGGCCTACAACTTCTGCCATTAGAAAATCATATGTGAACAAGTAATAACACAAATCAAAGAAGAAAATACTTGTATAATAGTAAGATTGTGTGAATGTAAAAGATCATTAATGACTTGTATTGGTTTTCATAAATATGGAGTTTTATTAACTAGGAATCCTGGTTGCAAGAGAAGCCCAGTTGAGTTCACTTAAGCAAAAAGAAAAATGTCATAACTTAGCCTACAGATCTGGTTGTAACTAAGCCTACAAAGATGTCTCACAGAACAAGAATTCTACTGAGCCTCAGATGCCATTGGAATAGGGACTGAATGCTTTCAGGACTCTTTCTCTCCCTCCATTGTCTCTACTTCTCTTGGCATGTCTTGTCTTCTCTCCACTGACCACTTTCTTTATTCTAAGTCCACATGGGAGAAAATGGCCATTGCTAACAGTGCTAAACTCAAATTAAGAACCAAACTAAGCTGAAATCTCTTGGTCCAAAAGTCCAAGTGAGGACTTATTGTACAAGCTTGGATCAGATGTCCACATTTTCGCCAATTAATTAGCACCATAGAGTGGAATCTCATTGTAGGAACATCTTAGACCTCAGTAACCATGTAAATGAGGGGGTTCCTTTTGGAAAAATTGAGGGATAGTTTCCTTAAACGGGAGTTTCTGAGAAGACAATCAAATAAATAGATTTCATTTACAGAGTCAGAAAGTACACATTTTTGAGAACTACTACAGCCTAGGACCTTATTAGTGAGATTTAAAGATGAGTTTTTCTGTGTATATCAATAGATCTGTTTTCTCTCTTAACCCTATCAATGATCCATAAAATATCTATGCTTTGAGGCTGCTAAACGGCATTTCCAGAGATAATGATAAACACTTCGTCATCTTCTTCCTTTACAGAAGAATAGATGAATGACTACTGTTCTAGGGAACATAATATGAGAAGTCTTTTAGCTGTGACATTTTATGTTTTTTCTATTTTAAGTATCCCATAGTGGCAACAGCCTTCATCCACCTGGTATGATTTCCAAGGAACTTGAGCTTTATTGATATTCCCCAGAATACTACCATTAATTTTCTGTTTGTTGTAAGGCTAAGCCTTCAATTCAATGCCCCTTTCCTTAAGAGTGGTCACCTATAAAATTTTTGCAGTCATTGGCACATCAGTACGATTGAATTGACCTGATCATTTCCTTAGAGCATATTTACTTAGAGAGGGGAACAAGGAGAACATTTGGAAGGCAATGAAAATGTGGGCTTCTGGTCAGGGAAAACAGGAAAGTTGAGTACAAGAAGTAATGACTGGAGGCTCAAAAGACAAAGGTTTTCTCCTTCACCATTACAGAAGTACACCTTCCCGGCTGTACAAAGTGCCTGGATACCACCAGCAACTGGGCTAATGCTGTTGATGACATTCTCATATCCTTCAGTCTTATCAGACTCCTGGTCAGGATTCTGTAATAAGATGCTCTCTGGTACCTACAGCTAGCAACCCATGCCTTTTAGCTCCCCTGCCCTTGGGATCAAATAGGAACACAGCTACTAATAATTTCATCAGTATAGTAATATACTGTTTATAAGAATTCTTCTGTGTGTTATCTAATCTGATCTTCACAACTTCCCTATAAAGTATGTTGGGCAATGACTATTCTTCCATTGAGGAAACTGAGGATCAGTTGAATTAAATATTACAGGTACAAAGCAGGTATATGTCAAAAAGACCTAGCCTGTTCACTCTACAAAAATAAGGATCCTGTATGCTTTGTTTATTGCTCTTATCTCTGGCCCCTTTCACCAAGCTAGACATTTAGGAGGAACTCAATTGCAGTTTGTTGAATGAATAAATTAATTTTCTTCACTTGGACTCATATCTTCTCTGACTCTCAAACTTATACTCTATATTGTCAGGGAAGCAAACAAGAAATTATATTTGAGGAACACCTTAGGCCCTATATATACATATTTTATTTAATCCTCATGAGAATTCTGCAAAGTAGGGATTATTCTTTCTCTCTGAGGTTCAGAGAGGTGTAACTTCTCACAGCTGGGAACTTACATAGCTGGTATTTGAACCCAGGCATCTTGGCTCCATAGCCCTCAAGACTGCATTCATATAGAATTGCAATATCAGTTCCCCTCATTTCACAGAGTCGGAATGGGAGGAAAATGAATGCATACAAGTCACCAAAGAGATCGAAATGCTGTCCAAAGTGAGAGACAATCATTAATATTGCTGGCTCATTCTGTCAAATTTTATTTTTCCTTGATCAAAATTTACCTTTCCCAAACCCATTTCCTCCAAGAAGCTCACCTTAAGTGTGAAGGATTTACAGTGCCTCAAGTCACCCACCTGCTGACTCAGGCCCTTCTAAACTTCCAATAAGCTGAAATGAAAGAAAGTTTTCCATTTGTATATTCTGTTTTCAAAGTCTTTCTGGACAGAGGTTATGCCTTTGATTGGTTTATAGAAATAACCACCATTCAATGATGAAACTCAATGATTATTAAATAAAACCATTTACTCAGTGGTAGATAGCAATAACAACAACAGCAATAGTTTTTTAATCACTTCTATGTGTATTGTGCTTTGCAGTTTATAAAGTGCTGTTACTTTCAGTAACTCAGTTCAGGACCTTTGTCTCCCACTCTCATACCTGTTTATCACTCTTTTCAATCCTTAAAACCAGCTGTGTTTTCACTTACCACATTTTGTTCAGAAGTTTGTATCTGTATTGGACTATTGGTCCAAAACCAGCGATGCCCGACCTGGATTTTCAACACCTTGGGAAGCTTTTGTTCACATTATTTCTTCTCCTTGAAATGCCCTTCTTCCTCTTCCTGCTCCTTTTATTAGACTCTTACCTGTCTTCGAAGGCTCAGCTCAAAGTTTACATTTTCTGTGAAGCATACCAGATCCACTCCATCTCACAGTGCTCTTGTCCTTCTCCGAAGACCTGGAACACTTCTACCACTCACTTGGCACTTAGCAGAGTATGCCTAATGTTATTGATATTTTGTATACATCCTTACTATCCAGCAAACAATTGGTGTTCAATAAATTTTGGCTGATCATATTGCCAGTGATCCCAGTAATGTACTAATGTACCATGAATTTTCCCAAATACATGGAAATGAAATTTATTTCAATTAAAAAATATACAATGCTTACTTTTGTTCATGTTTCACTTGCTGATATTGCTCACTCTATACAGCATGTAATAGAGAGAACCTTGGATGTAGAATGATAGACATGAGTTGGAACTCTAGATTAGTCATTTTTAGCTCTGTGAACTTAAATCCCTTTACCTTACTCTCTCTCTCTCTCTGTGTGTGTGTGTGTGTATGTGTATATATATATACATATATATATATTTATATATTTTTTTCAGTTTTCTCATTATTATAAAGAGGCTAGAAATACCTTACATACACTGTGCCTGGCAGGTAGCAGACCCCCAACAAATATCTTGTAAAACACAGAATCAACACTTATTTATTTTTTTCTTCAACTTTTATTTTAAGTTCCAGGGTACATATGCAGGATGTGTGGATTTGTTACACAGGTAAATGTGTGCCATGGTGGTGTGCTGCACAGATCAACCCATCACCTAGGTATTAAGCCCAGCATCCATTAGCTGTTCTTCCTGATGCTCCCCCAACCCCCACAACAGGCACCAATGTGTGTTGTTCCCCTCATGTGTCCATGTGTTCTCATGGTTCAGCTCCCACTTATAAGTGAGAACATGCAGTGTTTGGTTTTCTGTTCCTGCATTAGTTAGCTGAGGATAATCGCTTCCAGCTCCATCCATGCCCCTGTAAAGGACATAATCTTGTTCCTATTTTATGGCTGCATTGTAAAGAATGAATACTTATTTCATAGGGTGGATATTATGGCTTGAATGTTTTTGTCCCCTCTAAAATTTACATTGAAACTTAATCTCCAATGCAAAGACACTGGGAGCTGTGCCCTTTGGAAGGTGATTGAGGGCTTTGTCCTTATGCATTAAGTTAGGTACCCTTATAAAAGGGCTTGATGGAGAGAGTTCATCCCCTTTTCTTGCTTGTCTGCCTTCTGCCATATGAGACCACAGCATTTCTCCTTTCCAGAGGATGCAGTGTCCAAGGTGCCATCTTGGAAGCAGAGACAGACTCTCACCAGACAATGAAGCTGTCATTATAAATGAACCTGTCTCAATAAAGTTTGAGAACTACTGTCCTATGGCATCATAAGCTTCTACACCCAGGCAAGAGAAGAACAAAGAGAGAATAGGAAAGGTGCACCTGCTTTTTAAAAGCTGTAGCCAGTAAGTGACAAATGTCACCTTTTTCATATTGCATTGGTAAAAACTGATTATATGCCATGCCTGCTCACTTCTCAGCAATAATTTTTATATTATAGAGATGTACTAATTAAATAATCATGCCCACTCATAATAAGATTGCAATTATATTAAGAGAAACAAAGAAAGATACCAGTGCCCTTAGTGTATGAAAAGGAGGCTTCCTATGGACAGTGAAGTTAGAGGTTTCTCTAAAAAATGGCCACAGAGCTAAGATTTGAGGCATTAGTAGAACTAGGCAAAGATAGGTAGGAAAAACTCTCAAAACAAAGAGAATAGCATGTGTAAAGGCCCTGACCATACACTACAGCATGGTTATTAAAAGAATCAAGATGATTTATGCAAAAGAGAATTGGAACAGTGAAGCATTGTGCAAATGCTATCATTTTAAATGGTCATTATTATTTATTTTCATACTCTCCTCTGAAATCCTGCAACTCATTTCTCTGGGCTCAACTGATTCAACTTTTTCCAACCTGGAAGGGAAAATGGGATAGGGTTATACAAATTTGAAGGTATTGAAAAATGAGTCAGAAAAGAACCCGAGCTCTGTTTTCACATTAAATAAAAAACATGCAAATTAAGTACTCACTGACATATTCTGTTAGCCATGACTTTTGTAAACGTTGTTAAGCTTTTCCCCTTTGCTGCCAGTCAGCTAGAAAAGGTCCTGGTAATATCTTTAATTCATATACTTATCCATCTCTCTATCTATACTTTTACTTACCTGACTTGTGCCATTGTGACTTTGGTGTCACATAAAAATAACTACCTTTCCTAGACTGGAAAATATCAGACAGCAGATCTCTTTGGACATGAATGAATATGTATCCTATGGAGTTTTACTTACAAGATTCATTTTGTGAAATATTTTATATGGGCTTTCATGTGTTACTGAGGCTAGACAAAGTCAAACCAATGCAACCCAAAATGCCCCTGTAGTCCTCCTATTGCCCCATTCTTTGGATACCCAAATTAGAAAAAAATATTATATATATGTAATATGCATATTATATATAATAACATATATGTATATAATATACATATATACAAATATATAATATAAATACATATATAATTAAATGTTTCTATTTAAAAGTGTCTCTATTTCTGTCTCAGTCTCTATATGAAGACAGAATATATATATATTATATTTTCCAAATAAAGAGATAGAAACCAAGACAGAGAAATGTGTATGGTTAAATATATTTATTATTTATATAATATATATAAATCTATATCATTTATATAATATAAATATATGCTTATATATAATGTATATGTTAATATGTTAGTATATGTAACATATATAGAGACACTGATTTATATATGTATGTATACTGCATATGTGTATATATGAAATAAATATTTAATAAATATGAAATATTTATTTTATATTTCATAAATATATATTATATATATAAAGAGAGAGAGACAGAAATAGAGAAATAGACACACACACACATATATAAACAGAGATAGATACAGAGAAATAGAGACACAGAGAAAGATCTGTGTTTTCAATCTGGGTAAGGAAGTCAGAAATGTCTCTTAGATATCATTTGCAGTATTCATCTACCACAGAGACATGGTATTTCTTCTAGACCCACATGCTTTGTACATTCCCTTGCCATAGCCTCTGTACCCTTCTAGGGCAAGGAATGTGGACCATATGACTGACATAATCCTAGAGACTTGGATCTGAAATGGGAGGGAGATTGGTAATCTTTCATAAGATCATTTAGATTAATATACAGCTTGGGACACTGAAATCCAGAAATAGGAAAGGATGACTGCAGTAAGTCAACAGCAGGATGTAGATTGAAATCCCAAGCCCTATCTCAACCCTCCACTCCTCACCCCTCATTGGTGCTCTTTCTAATACAGCCCACTGGATAACAATTAAACTTCTCTAGTGTCAAAGTGACTGGAGTTAGGGTTAGGGTTAAGGTTAGGGCTTTAAATGAGTGAAGAGGTTTGTGTGGCTAGAGCAGAGAGTGAGTTGAGAAGAGAAGTTTAGGTTACAGCAGCTTGTAGAGAACCAAACCAATGAATTCTGGCTTTATTCCGTAGCCTTCTGGAAAACATTGCACATTTTTAAGTAAAATTGTGACATAGATTTGTTTATTCATTCATGCACTTGCTGCACTCCAAAGGATCTTTCAACTGACAGATTGTCCCTGCTTAAAATTGCTAACTCGGTCCCCATTAGCTTTAGATAGAAGCTAAGCTTCTTAATGTGGCATCTGAGACTCCTATGGCTAGGTCCCATCCACCTTCCTCTCTAGCCTCATCTTCCATCCCTCCAAGCCTTGCACTCTAAGGTTTACTTACCCTGACTCATAATTTCCTGAGCATAGAGTGCTGTAAGAGACCTCCTTCCTTGCCTTTGCCTTTTCTGCTTCTTCTTTGGCATTTATTTCTCACTGTTTTCCCTCTAACTACTTTGAACCCTACCTGATGCTCTCTTTTACAGGAAGTCTTCCCTGATGCCCCTAGGTTGTGTTGGATGCTCCCCCTCAGTGCTTTCAAGGCATCCAATCTCATTTCTAGCCTATAATTAATCACATTATATAGAAAACATCTGTTTACTTCTCTGGTTTCGTAAACAGCATTTGAGCTTCTGAAGGGCAGGGAGTAGACTCAGTCCACTTTGTCCCCCCAGTTCTTAGTACTGGCTTGGCACAGAGTGATTAGCTCAGTAGGGCATGTTGAAATAGACTGAGAGTTGGCCAGTTTGAGACCTTTGGTAGCCATCTATGTTTCTATGACTCTTTGAAATCAATTCAGTACTCTAATGCCTCAGAGCCAAGGGCCTAAGTCAATATAGGACCTCAAGCTATGCCTGAGGGGCTTCTAAAATCAGATTATCTTAATAAAGTCAACTAGTTGTGGATAAGATAAGGCTGGCAGCTGAATTTTAACATTATGCAGGCATCCAGGCACAGCTAAAAGCCAGGAGTTGAAGAAACACCTTCTCCACCCTTTGCCCTGACACAAATGTTGAGGTGACCTGGTTTAGCCAGGCTTACAGCCCGCCCAAGTGGCTGATCAGGGAGGTGAGACTAGCCATAGAGTTGACTGGATATATTCCCAGTCCCAAATTTGGGTTGAGGCTAAAGTCCCAAGCCAACCACAAACTATCTTACACTGCTGCAACTCCCTGTTCTCAAAGTGTTGTTTCAAAGAGGGATATTCTGAACACGCCACAGTTACACGTAATGTGGAATTAGAAACATAGATTTGCCCCAACTCCCTTTCAGGGGAGAGGGTAGAGCTCCCTCAGAAACCCTGGGGAAAATAAACTCAGAATCAACTTCCTCCGTTCCCCACAACTTTTACTTCTAGCTAGTGCATTCACAGCACCAGAATAACAGGATAGAAAATGGTAACAAAATCAGTTATCTGGCCGTAGAAACCAAATATATGTATAAAACTACTGTGATTTTTATTTTTCTCCCGTGTCTGGTGTTTTTTTTTTTTTTTTTTCAGATTTCAGTCAAACAGGTTTCTTTGTGCAAACAAAATCAAAATGCCAGCCCCAGGCCAGGTTATGAGAGCACTGCTAAGCATGCACCTCATAATAGTATGTTTTCCTACAAAGAATTATTTCCAGAGTAAGATATGTGTATGACAGAATGGTGGAGTTGGGTTGAGGGAGTATACTGAGGGCCAAAGAGGTGAAACAGTCAGTACCTTTCCTCTAAGGCAACCCAGGAATTCAGTATTGGAGCTGGGCAAAATCCCATCAGATGTTACAGTCTCTTTTTTTGGCTTTTGCTATTTCACCAAAAGGAAAGTACAGCCACCCAGATACCACGAATCTGTCAAAGATAACATTGCATGGTGGTGGCAGTTCTGGGAGGAGGTCCAGACCCCACAATTTCTTGTTCTATCCATGTCTAGTGTTTTCTCTACCCACCAAGGATTTAATCTTCAAAGTATTTTTTTACAAATATTAACCAATGAAGGTTCTGATCCCATCATGTGGGTTTAGAGCAGCAGTCATGCACTGATCTAGTGAATACAGGAGACATGGCAAAAAGCCAAGATGGGTTGTTAACTTTGGCAAAGGCAATCTGGGACTTTGTCAGGAGAGGTCAATGAGGATCACAGAAATAGCGTCCTTTTGAAAAATGGATGAAAGGTCACATATCATTTCTCTGTTTCTAGGCACTTGTGACCTAAACTAGTAAAGTCTCCTAATGGTTCTCTAGCATCATTTGGTGACTTTTGTTTTTTCTCCCTACAGCATTCCACAATGTTATCAGCACATAAGGGACTATAGTATAATAAGCATTAAACTCATTAGGTTTTCAATAAAGGGACAGTTTGCATTTGAGAATCACCAATGTGTTCTTGTCTCTGTTTAAGCAGGGAGTAGGGATGGCTTTGTAGGCAAGTGACCTGTGGTGTCGCACAAAGCCCCACTATTAGTTTCATGATCCATTATCCCCATCATGAAATTTTAATAATTTTATATTATAAGTCTCACATTTTCATTTGAACTGCACCCCTTGGCAATTTACATAGCCAGTCCTAGCCACTTTACCTCCTCTCTGACCCTTCTCATCTCTGTATTACTGAAAATGTACACTGTCAATTCTGAGCCCCATCAAGCATGGGAGGTACAAGAAGAAGTATTATGAAATTTTAAAGACATGTCTGAGACCTTGCAAATCTGAAACTCTTCTCTCAGATCGTATGCTGCAGTGAGAACAGGTGTTGATGATTTCAGTTTAGATACAGCTTAGGGAAGTTATGGCCAGATATGAGGATCTGTGAAAAGACAAACTACCCCAGTGCTTCGTATTTGATCTCTAGTCATTCCCATTTTGAACTACTCAGGGTACACATTGAAACAAGGAGAAGTACTTAAGTGCCAAGCTTCCAGGTCCTGCCAGCACTGTGAAAGGCAAACGCGACTTTTTCCCCTTTGTACTTTCATTAGTGGGAAAGGTTTTGGAAACTGGTGCTGGCAGAGATTTGGAGTGGTGCAGGAGGCAGAGCCCATTCCATCTCAGTCTTTCACAGCTGTCTTGGCTCCTGACAGCTGCAAAATTTGTTTTGGGAAAGTATGCAACTCTGACTCCAAACAAGCCTCAAAAGAAAGAGGACCCTGGGAAGCCAATTGCATAGTGTGTAGTTCCTCACGGTAAGCCTTCTTGATGGCCAATAATTCTTCATCAGAGGATGTTCATTCTAAACATGACAATTAAACTGGTGCTACTTGGCTCATTCCCTGGGGTAAAATAGCAGCAAGAGGGTCTAAGGACATGACAATATTAACTGCTGTGGAGGTTTGAAGGCATTATTCCCTTGGAGTGGACAGTTGAGGCTTTAGTCCATGAACAAGAGAAGGGGAGGAGTGTCAGCCTCCTAAAGCCTTTCACAGCTTTCATTTTTAAAAATTAGCCTTAACTTACAGTTTTTATATTTACACACTTGTCCTAGATACATGTGAGAGTCTTTTCTGGCTATGCAATGCTGATTACTAGCTGTAGAAAATGATGATCCTGAGAAAGCTCAGCCCAGCTCCGTAAGTCTCTGAATCCACACCGAAGTTTTTCTATTTGGGTTCCAAGCCATATTTCCAACATTTTAGGAGATCTAGTGTGTGTTTGGTGCTTTGGGATCATCTTGGCAAAGTTACATTGAAGAGAGAAAACTTAGAACTGTTGATCTTCCAGGTAGAGTGAAAGGAAGAAACAGAAGACTAGACTTGTGTCCAGTGTCTTCTGTGTAGCAACTATGTGACCTTTATCTCTCAGAACCTCAACTTGATTATCTGTCAAGTGGGAATGTTGATCCCTTTTTCTACCTGCCATGTTGTCAAAGGTATTTGAACCAGAGCAACTTCATCTTGAATAAGGGCTAGGTAAAATAAGGTTGAGACCTACTGGGCTGCGTTCCCAAACAGTCAGGCATCCTAAGTCACAGGATGAGATAAGAGGTCAGCACAAGATACGGGTCATAAAGACCTTGCTGATAAAGCAGATTGCAGTAAAGAAGTTGGCTAAAACCCACCAAAACCAGGATGGCAATGACAGTAACCTCTGGTCGTCCTCACGGTTACGCTCCCACCAGCGCCATGACATTTTACAAATGCCTTGGCAACATCAGGAAGTTACCCTATGTGATCTAAAAAGGTGAGGTATGAATAATCCATCCCTTGTTTAGCATATCTTCAAGAAAAAACCATTAAAATGGGCAACCAGCAGGCCTCGGGGCTGCTCCACCTGTGGAGTAGCCATTCTCTTATTCCTTTATCTTCTTAATAAACTTGCTTTCACTTTACTCTATGGACTTGCCCCTAATTCTTTCTTGAACGAGATCCAAGAACCCTCTCTTGGGGTCTGCATTGGGACCTCTTTCTGGTAACAATATCAGTTGTTGTGATGAGCAAATAGGATCATTATTTTTTTTCAATAAATATTTATACTTGAATGTACAAGATGCTAACTTAAACATAAAGGGACAGAGGCTAAATAATTGTACAAGGAAAGAACTGTGAAGTATCACAGGAGGAAGAGGTTGCTGTCAGCTGAAGGAATCATGGAAGGTTTCATGGAGCTGGAACCTATGAGATGACATTCTGACATTGAAGAGTGAGCAGATTTTCTCAGGAGAAGATGGGTACAGGTTGGGATTGTGGGACGAGCAGGTGTAGCATCAGCAAAGATAAAGGCTTCAGGAAAGCACAGCTTGTGTGTTTGTGTGTGTGTGTCTGTGTGTGTTTGTGTGTGTGTGTGAGAGAGAGAGAGAGAGTGAGAGAGAGAAAGAGAAAGAGAGAGAGAAAAAAAATGAAATTGAGACAGAGTGAGAAGTTCGCATAGAATGGAACACAAAGTGAAGGGTCAGACTTGCTCAAAGCCCCAAAACAAACATGTCAGATACTCTGTAAATGCCTTTTTATTTTGCCTGGATCCCTGGCTTTAGAGAAAACAGGAAACAGTAGTAATCTTGTGTCATCTCATAATTCCTATTGTCATCAGGCGTTGTCTGTTTCAGTCATGCCTGGTAGAAAAAGTGACTTGGGAACCACCTGTTCCTAGCTACCATACTCAGAAGGAGGCAAGAAGCCAGTTTGAGTACTAAGATCTGTAGTTCATTAACATCAAGTAAAAAATGGACATTCACTTGGTATATTGGTGGGTCTCAGACAGCCACTGGTTTTCTTTTGGCACACTGAGGCCAAAGGTCACCACTTGACATTCTCTACAAATACACAGTGCAGTTAGTCTCAACTCCACCTCTAATTCATTGTGAGATTTTGGACAGGATACTTTGCCTTTATGAGTCTCTGGTTCTCATCTGGAAATCTTTTGCTAAAGTTAAGGAATGATTTAACA
>NW_012098610.1:86083-91989 GCF_000951045.1 Mandrillus leucophaeus | reverse complement strand
AAAAAAAAAAAAAGGAATGTATATATCATTTTGTATTTGGAAACTTTGCTGAATTCTTCTATCAGTTCTAGGAGCTTTTAGGAGGAGTCTTTTGGGTTTTCTAGGTATACAATCATATGATCAGCAAACAGCAGCAGTTTGACTTCCTCTTTACAGATTTGGATGTCCTTTATTTCTTTCTCTTGTCTGATTGCTCTAACTAGGACTTCCAGTACTATGCTGAACAGAAATGGTGAGAGTGGGCATCCTTATCTTGTTCTCAGAGGGAATGCTTTCAACTTTTCTCCATTCAGTATTATGTTGACTGTGGGATTGCCATGGATGGCTTTTATTTCATTGAGGTATGCCCCTTGTATGCCTGTTTTGCTAGGAGTTTTAATCATAAAGGGATGCTGGATTTTGTCAAATGTTTTTTCTGCATCTTTTGAGACAATCATGTGATTTTTGTTTTTAATTTTGTTACATGGTATATCACATGTATTGACTTGTGTATGTTAAACCATTCCTGCGTCCTTGGTATGAAACCCACTTGATCATGATGAATTATCTTTTTGATATGTTGTTGGATTATGTTGACTAGCATTTCTTTTGTATTTTTTTGTTTCAATTTCATTTAGTTCTGCTCTGATCTTGGTTATTTCCTTTCTTCTGCTGCAGTTGAGTTTGGTTTGTTCTTGTTTCTCTAGTTCCTTTAGGTGTGACCTTAGATTGTCTGTTTGTGCTCTTTCAAACTTTTTGATACAGGCATTCAGGGTTATGAGCTTTCCTCTTAGCACTGCCTTTGCTCTGTCCCAGAGGTTTTGATAGGTTGTGTCACTATTGTCATTCAGCTCAAAGAATTTTTAAATTTTCATCTTGATTTCATTGTTGACCCAGTGATCATTCAGGAGCAGGTTATTTAATTTCCATGTACTTGCATGGTTTTGAAGGTTATTTTTGGAGTGGATTTCAATTTTATTCCACTATCAGTAGCTATCCTATACACCAACAGTGACCAAACTGATAATTAAATCAGTAACTCAACTCCTGTTACAATAACTGCAAAAAATACAATATGATACGATACGATATGATACGATATGATACGATTCGATATCATACAATACAATACAATACAATACAATACAATACAATACAATACAATACAATACAATACAATACAATACAATACTTAGGAATATACCTAACCAAGGAGGTGAAAGACCTCTGCAAGGAAAACTACAAAACACTGGTGAAAATAATCATAGACAATACAAATAAATAAAACACATCCCATGCTCATGGATGGGTAGAATCAGTATTGTGAAAATGACCATACTGCCAAAAACAATCTACAGATTCAAAGAAATTCCCATCAAAATGCCATAATAATTCCTCACAGAACTAGAAAAAACAATCCTAAAAGTAATATGGAACTAAAAAAGAGCCCACATAGCCAAAGAAAGGCTAAGTAAAAGAACAAATCTGGAGGCATCACGTTACCTGATTTCAAACTATACTATAATGTCATAGTAACCAAAACAGTGTGGTACTGGTATAAAAACAGACACACAGACCAATGGAACAGAATAGAGGACCCAGAAATAAACCCAGACAGTTACAGCCAACTGATCTTCAACAAAGCAAACACAAACATAAATTGGGGAAAGGACACCTGATTAAACAAATGGTGCTGGGATAATTGGAAAGCCACATGTAGGAGAATGAAACTGGATCCTCATCTCTCACCTTACACAAAAATCAACACAAGATGGATCAAGGACTTAAATCTAAGACCTGAAACTGTGAAAATTCTAGAAGATAATATCAGAAAAACTCTTCTAGACATTGGCTTAGGCAGGGATTTCATGACCAAGAACCCAAAAGCAAACGCATTAAAAACAAAGATAAGTAGCTGAGACTTAATTAAACTAAAGAGCTTTTGCACAGCAAAAGGAACAGTCAGCAGAGTAAACAGACAACCCACAAAGTGGGCGAAAGTCTTCACAATCAGTACATCTGACAAAGGACTAACATCCAGAATGTCCAATGAACTCAAACAAATTAGCAAGAAAAAAAAATCCCATCAAAAAGTTGGCTAAGGACACAAATAGACAATTCCCAAAAGAAGATATACAAATGACCAACAAACATATGAAAAAAATGCTCAACATCACTAAGGATCAGGAAAACGTAAATCAAAACTGCAATGCGATAGATACCATCTTACTCCTGCAAGAATGGCCATAATCAGAAAACCAAAAACTAATAGAGGTTGGCATGGATACAGTGAACAAAAACACTTCTACACTGCTGGTGGGAATGTAAACTAGTACAACTATTGTAGAAAACAGTATGGAGATTCTTCAAAGAACTAAAAGTAGAACTATCATTTGATCCAGCAATCCCACTACTGGCTGTATACCCAGAGGAAAATAAGTTATAATATGAAACAGATACCTGCTCAAGCATAATTATAGCAGCACAATTTACTATTGCAAAAATGTGAAACTAACCCAAATGCCAGTCAATCAATCAATGAGTGGATAAAGCCTTTTTATGACTGAGTGGCATTCCATTATATTTATATTTATAATGGAATAGTACTCAGCCATATAAAGGAATGAATTAATGGCATTTGCAAACAACATGGATGGAATTGGAGACTATTATTCTAAGTCACTCAGGAATGGAAAACCAAACATCATATGTTTTCATTTATAAATGAGAGTTAAGCTATGAAGATGCAAAGGGATAAAAATGATACAATGAACTTTGGGGACTCAGGGGAAAGGGTGGGAAGGGGGTGAATGATAAAATACTACAGTTTGGTTTCATTGTATACTACTCAGGAGATGGGTGCACCAAAACCTCACAAATCAACACTAAAGAACTTACTCATGTAACCAAATATAATATATTCTCCAAAAACCTATGGAAATGAAAAATTAAAAGACAAAAACAAAACAAAACAAGAATGTGTATATAAAAAGAGTTGAGGCAACATTCGTAGAAAAATGGAATTCAATTATTTTACTGACTATTGGGTTTTGAGCAAGTCCCTTCCCCTCTCTGAACCTCTTTATCCCCATTTTAACATTGGAGTGGGTCACTGTTGTTTTGTATGTTTGTTGGCTGCATAAATGGCATCTTTCAAGATGTGTCTGTTCATACCCTTTGCCCACTTTTTGATGGGGTTGCTTTTTGTTCTTGTAAATTTAAGTTTATTGTAGTCTATGTTTATTAGACTTTGTCAGATGGATAGATTGCAAAAATATTTTCCCATTCTGTAGGTTGCCTGTTCACTCTGATGATAATTTCTTTTGCTGTGCAGAAGGTCTTTAGTTTAATTAGATCCCATTTGTCAATTTTGGCTTTTGTTGCCATTGCTTTTGGTGTTTTAGTCAAGAAGCCTTTGCCCATGCCTATGTCCTGAATGGTATTGCCTATGTTTTCTTGTAGGACTTTTATAGTTTTGGGTTTTATGTTTAAATCATTAATCCATCTTGAGTTAATTTTTGTATAAGGTGTAAGGAAGGGGTCCAGTTTCAGTTTTCTGCATAAGGCTAGCCAGTTTTCTCAACAACATTTATTAAATAGGGAATCCTTTCCCTATTGCTTGTTTTTGTCAGATTTCTCAAAATCAGATGGTTGCAGATGTGTGGTGTCATTTCTGAGGCCTCTGTTCTGTTCCATTGGTCTACATACTTCATTTGCTATCAGTACCATGCTGTTCTGGTTACTGTAGCCTTGTGGTATAGTTTGAAATCAGGTCACATGATGCCTCCAGCTTTGTTTGTTATGCTTAGGATTTTCTTGGCTATATGGGCTCTTTTTTGGTTCTATATGAAATTTAAAGTAGCTTTTTTTTTTTTTTTTCCTAATTCTGTGAAGAAAGTCAATGGTAGCTTGATGGGGATAGCATTTAATCTATAAATTAGTTTGGGCAGTATGGCCATTTTCACGATATTGATTCTTCCTAATCATGAGCATGGAATTTTTTTTTTTTTCCATTTGTTCATGTCCTCTCTTATTTCCTTGAGAAGTGGTTTGTAGTTCTCCTTGAAGAGATCGTTCATATCACTTGTAAGTTGTATTCCTAGGTGTTTTATTTTCTTTGTAGTAATTGTGAATGAGAGTTCACTCATGATTTGGCTCTCTGCTTGTCTATTATTTTTGTATAGGAATGCTTGTAATTTTTGCACATTGATTTTGTATCTTGAGACTTTGCTGTAGTTGGTTATCAGCTTAAGGAGTTTTTGGGCTGAGATGATGGGGTTTTCTAAATATACAATCATGTCATCTGGAAACAGAGATGATTTGACTTCCACTCTTCCTATTTAAATACATTCTATTTCTTTCTCTTGCCTGATTGCTCTGGTCAGAACTTCCAGTACTATGTTGAATAGGAGTGATGAGAGAGGGCATCCTTGTCTTGTGCTGGTTTTCAAAGGGAATGCTTTCAGCCATTGTCCATTCAGTATATTGGCTATGGGTTTGTCATAAATATCTCTAATTATTTTAAGCTATGTTCCATCAATACCTAACTTATTGAGAGGTTTAACATGAAGGGGTGTTGAATTTTATGGAAGACCTTTTCTGCATCTATTGAGATAATCATGTGGTTTTTGAGATTGGTTCTGTTTATGTGATGGATTACATTTATTGATTTGCATATGTTAAGCCAGCCTTACAACCCAGGGATGAAGCAGACCTGATCGTGGTGAATACGTTTTTTCTATTCTGGTGAATTCAGTTTGACTGTATTTTATTCAGGATTTTTGCATGGGTGTTCATGAGGAATACTGGCCTGAAATTTTCTTTCTTAGTTGTGTCACCGCCAGGCTTTGGTATCAGAATGATACAAAAAAAAAAAAAAAAAAGAGAAATCTGGTCATTGCTCCCCGCACCCTACAACAGTCCCCAGTGTGTGATGTTCCCCACTCTGTGTCCATGTGTTCTCATTGTTCAAATCCCACCTATGTGTGAGAACATGTGGTGCTTCGTTTTCTGTCCTTGCAATAGTTTGCTTAGAATGATGGTTTCCTGCTTCATCCATCTCCCTACAAAGGACATGAATTCATCCTTTTTTATGTCTGCATAGTATTCCATGGTGTATATGTGCCACATTTTCTTAATCCAGTCTATCATTGATGAACATTTGGGTTGGTTCCAAGTCTTTGCTATTGTGAATTGTGCCACAATAAACATACGTGTGCATGTGTCTTTACTGTAGCATGATTTATAATCCTTTGGGTATATACCCAGTAATGGAATTTTTGGGTCAAATGGGATTTCTAGTTCTAGATCCTTGAGGAATTGCCACACTGTCTTCCACAGTGGTTGAACTAGTTTATAGTCCCACCAACAGTGTAAAAGCATTCCTATTTCTCCACATCCTCTCTAGCATCTGTTGTTTCCTGACTTTTTAATGATTGCCATTCCAACTGTTGTGAGATGGAATCTCATTGTGGTTTTGATAAGCATTTCTCTGATGACCAGTGATGATGAGCATTTTTTCTGTTGCCTGCATAAATGTCTTCTTTTGAGAGGTGTCTGTTCATCTTCTTTTCCCATTTTTTGATGGGTTTCTTTGTTTTTTCTTGTAAATTTTTTAAAGTTATTTGTAGATTCTGAATCTTAGCCGTTTGTCAGATGGGTAGATTGCAAAGATTTTCTCCCATTCTATAGGTTGCCTGTTCAGTCTGATGATAGTTTCCTTTGCTGTGCAGAAGCTCTTTAGTTTAATTAGATCCCATTTGTCAATTTTGGCTTTTGTTGCCATTACTTTTCATGTTTTAGCCATGAAGTATTCGCCAATGCCTGTGTTCTGAATGGTATTGCCTAGGTTTTCTTCTAGGGTTTTTATGGTTTTAGGTCTTACATTTAAGTCTTTAATCCATCTTGAATTAATTTTTGTATAAGGT
>NW_012098610.1:68301-84428 GCF_000951045.1 Mandrillus leucophaeus | reverse complement strand
TCCTTCCATTCTGCTCTGATCTTAGTTATTTCTTGCCTTCTGCTAGCTTTTGAATGTGTTTGCTCTTGCTTCTCTAGTTCTTTTAATTGTGATGTTAGAGTGTTGATATTAGATCTTTTCCATTTTCTGATGTGGGCATTTAGTCCTATAAATTTCCCACTTAACACTGCTTTAACTGCGTCCCAGAAATTCTGATACATTGTCTCTTTCTTCTAATCGGTTTCAAAGAAGTTCATTATTTCTGCCTTAATTTACCCAGCAGTCATTCAGGAGCAGGCTGTTTTGTTTACATGTAGTTGTGCAGTTTCGAGTGAGTTTCTTAATCCTCAGTTCTAATTTGATTGCACTGTGGTTTGAGAGACTGTATGATTTCCTTTCTTTTCCATTTACTGAGCAGTGTTTTACTTTAAATTTTGTGGTCAGTTTTAGTATAAATGCTGTGCAGTGCTGAGAAGAATATATATTCTGTTGATTTGGGGTGGAGAGTTCTGTAGATGTCTATTAGGTCCACTTGTTCTAGAGTTGAATTCAAGTCCAGAGTATCTTTGTTAATTTTCTGCCTCGTTGATCTGCCTAATATTGACGGTGGGCTGTTGGAAGTCTCCCACTGTTACTGTGTGGGAGTCTATATATCTTTGTAGGTCTGTACAAACTTGTTTTATTAATCTGGGTGCTCATGTATTAGGTGCATATATTTTTAGGATAGTTAGCACTTTTTGTTGCATTGATCCCTCTACCATTATGTAATGCCCTTCTTTGTCTTTTTTGATCTTTGTTGGTTTAAAGTCTGTTTTATCAGAGACTAGGATCGCAACCCCTGCTTTTATTTGCTTTCTACTTGCTTGGTGAATATTTCTACATCCTTTTATTTGAGCCTATGTGTCTTTGCACGTGTGATATGTCTCCTGAATACAGCACACCAATGTGTCTTGACACTTTATCCAATTTGACAGTCTATGTCTTTTAACTGGGGCATTTAGCCCATTTACATTTTTTAAAAGTTTTTTTGCACTGAGGGTGGACTTTTCTTTTTTTTACTATTATTAGGAAATATACCTAATGTAAAGGACGAGTTAATGGGTGCTGCATACCAACATGGCACATGTATACATATGTAACAAACCTGCACGTTGTGCACATGTACCCTAGAACTTAAAGTATAATAAAAAAGAAAAAAAGTCCAATAATATTCTTTTAGTTATAAAATATGCAATAAATTTTTTTTTTTTTTTGCCATAGTCACCATGTTGTGCTAGCAAATGCTAGGTCTTATTCATTATCTCTGACCATTTTTGGTACCCATTAAATAATCTCACTTACCCTCCTCAACCCCCTACCCTTTCCAGCCTCTGGTAACCATCCTTCTACTCTCTATCTTCGCGAGTTCAATTGTTTTTAATTTTCACCTCCCAGAAACAAGTGAGAATGTGCAAAGTTTGTCTCTCTGTACCTGGCTTATTTTACTTAATGTAATGCTCTCCAGTTCCATGCATGTTGTTTCAAATGACCAGATTTCTTTCTTTCTTTCTTTTTTTAATGGCTGAGCAGTACTTCCTTGTGTATATGTAGCACATTTTCTTTGTTCATTGTTAATTAATAGACATCACATTGCTTCCAGATCTTGGCTATTGTGACTAGCACAGCAGTAAACATGAAAGTGCAGATAGCTCTCCCATACACTAGTTTCCTTTCTTGTGGGGACATATGCTGAAGTAGGATTGCTGGATCATATGGTAGTTCTATTTTTAATTTTTTGAAGAACCTCCAAACTGTTCTCCCTAGTGCTTGTACTAACTTACATTCCCACCAACAGTGTACAAGGCTTCTTTTTTCTCCACATCCTTGCTAGCATTAGTTATTGCCTTGCTTTTGGATAAAAAACATTTTAACTTGAATGAGATGAGATCTCATTGTAGTTTTGATTTGCATTTCTCTGATGGTCAATGATGTTGAGCACCTTTTAATATGTCTGTTTGCCATGTATATGTCTTCTTTTTAAAAATATCTGTTCTGATCTTTTGTCTATTTTTAGATCAAATTTTTGGGTGTTTTTTTCTGTAGAGTTGTTTGAGCTTCTTATATACGCTGGTTATCAATTCCTTGTGAGATAGATAGTTTGCAAATTGTTTCTCCCATTCTGTGGGTTGTCTCTTCACTTTGTTGATTGTTTCCTTTGCTGTGCACAAGTTTTTAACTTGAGGTGATTCCCTTTGTCCATTTTTGCTTTGGTTGGCTGTGATTGTGAGTTATTACTCAAGAAATCATTGTCCAACCAAATAACCTGGATAATTTCCCCAAATTTTTTGTAGTAGTTTTATAGTTTTACATCTCAGATTAAAGTCTTTATCCACTTTGATTTGGTTTTTGTATATGGCAAGAAATAGAGGTCTAGTTTCATTCATCTGCTTATGGAAACACAGCTTTCCCAGCACCATTTACTGAAGAAACTGTCTTTTCCCCAGTGTATATACTTGACACTTTTGTAAAAATGAGTTCATTGTGGATGTATGGGTTTGTTTCTGGGTTCTTTATTCTTTTCCATTGGTCTAGGTATCTTTCCTTATGCCAAGGAATGTGCTTTAACTGATTCACAGTTCCACATGGCTGGGGAGGCCTCAGGAAACTTAGGAATTGTGGCAGAAGGGGAAGGGGAAGCAAGAGTCTTCTTCACATGGTGGCAGGAGAGAGGGAGAGTGAAGGGGTAGTGCCAAACACTTTTAAAACATCAGGTGTCCTGAGAACTCACTATCACGAGAACAGTATGAGGGAAACTGCCTCCATGATCCAATCACCTCTCGCCAAGTTCCTCCCTCAACATACCGGAGATTAGAATTCGAGATGAGATTTGAGTGGGGATACAGAGTCAAACCATATCAGGGTCTTGGGCTTTTCTTTGCTATAATACTTTTTATTACAGCTTTGATTTCATTATTTGTTATTGGTCTGTTTAAGTTTTGGATTTCTTCATAGTTTAACCTTGGTAGGTTGAGTCTAGGAATTTATGCTTTTATTCCGGGTTTTCCGATGTATTGACATATAGTTGCTCATAGTAGCCACCAACGATTCTTTGAATTTCTGCAATATCAGTTTTAATATCTCCTTTTTATCTCTACTTTTATTTGTTTGGGTCTTCTCTCCTTTTTTCTTTCTCTGGCTAAAGATTTGTACATTGTGTTTATCTCCAGAAAACCAACTTTTTTTTGTTTTAAATTATACTTTAAGTCCTGGGGTACATGTGCATAATGTGCAGGTTTGTCACATAGGTATACGTGTGCCATGTTGGTTTACTGCACCCATCAGCTCGTCATTTACAGTAGGTGTTTCTCCTAATGCTATACCTCTCCTAGGCCCCCACCCCCCAACAGGCCTGGTATGTGATGTTCCCCGGCCTGTGTCCCTGTGTTCTTATTGTTCAACTCCCACTTATGAGTGAGAACATACAGTGTTTGCTTTTCTATTCTTGTGTTACTTTGCTGAGAATGATGGTTTCCAGTTTCATCCATGTCCCTGTAAAGGATGTGAAATCATCCTTTTATATGGCTGCATAGTATTCCACGGTGTATAACTGTCACATTTTTTTAAATCCAGTCTATTATTGATGGGCATTTGGGTTGGTTCCAAGACTTTGCTATTGTGAATAGTGCTGCAATAAACATACTTGTGCATATATCTTTATAGTAGAATGATTTATAATCCTTTGGGTATATACCCAGTAATGGGATCACTGGGTTACATGGTATTTCTGGTTCTAGATCCTTGAGGAATCATCACACTGTCTTCCACAATGGTTGAACTAATTTATGTTGCCACCAACAGTGTAAAAACGTTCCTATTTCTCTACATCTTCTCCAGCATCTGTTGTTTCCTGACTTTTTAATGATCACCATTCTAACTGTTGTGAGATGGTATCTCATTGTGGTTTTGATTTGCATTTCTCTAATGACCAGTGATGATGAGCAGTTTTTCGTAAGTTTATTGGCTGCATAATTGTTTTCTTTTGAGAAATGTCTGTTCATATCCTTCACCCATTTTTTATGGGGTTGGAAATAAACATTTTATTGCATTTATCTTCTGTATTATTTTCCTCATTTCAAATTGGTTTACCTCTACTCTGATCTTTATTATTTTTACTTCTTTTGGATTTGGTTTCCTCTTGCTTTTCTAGTTCTGATTATTATAATGTTGAGAAAGTTCCTAGTTTGCTGAAAGGTTTTTTAAGGAATATATATTAGATTTTATCAAATGCTTTTTCTGCATCAATTCATATGATCATATTATTTTTCTTCTTCAGCCTGTTGATATGGTGGAACTTATTGATTGATTTTCAAATGTTGAGACAGCATTGCATACTTGGAATAAACCCCACTTAACCATGGTATACAATTGTCTTTAAGTATTTTTGAGTTAATTTTGCCAATATTTTGTTTAGAAATTTTCCATGTATTTTTGCAAGAAATATTGCTCTACAATTTTCCTTTCTTGTAGTGTGTTCATCTGGTTTCGGTATTATAGTAATGCTGGCTTTACAAAGTCACTTAAAAAGTAATTCCTCTGCTTCTATCTTCTGGAACAGATTGCAAAGAACTGTTATAACTTCTTTTTTACATATTTGGTGGAAATCACCATTGAAATATCTGGGCCTGGTTCTTTAATTCTTTGAAAAGTTATTAACTATTCATTCAGTTTTTAAAAACAGATATAGGACTGTTCTGATGATCTATTTTTCCTTGAGAGGGCTTGAGTTGTTTCAGTCTTTCAAGGAATTGGCTCATTTTATCTAAGTTACCAAATTTGTTGACCTAGATTTGTTCATTAAATTATTTTATTATATTTTTAATATCTAAGCTCTATTTGTGCTGCATCCCACCAATGTTCATAAATTGTATTATTTAATTTCATTTTTAAAAATTATATTTTTTTTCAAATTTTAAGTTCTGGAGTACAAGTATAGGTTTGTTACATAGGTAAACCTGTATCATGGGGATTTGTTGTACAGATTATTTTATCACCCAGGTATTTAGCCTAGTACCCAGTAGTAACCTTTTATGATCCCCTCCCTCGTCCTACTCCCTACCCTCTGAAAGGCCCTAGTTTGTGTTGTTCCCCTCTATGAAATTTAGTTAAAATATTTGATAAATTATGTGGACACTTTTTATTTGACTCATTTATTATTTAGAAATTTGTTGTTTAATTTCCAGATAATTTGAGGATTTTCAGGTTTCTGTTCCTAATTTCTCATTTAATTCCATTGTATTTTGGTAATATATCTTGTATGTTTTCTATTATTTTAAATTTGTTAAGGTGTGTGTTATGGCCCAGAATACGGTCTATCTTGATAAATGTTCCATGTGAACTTGAGAAGAATGTACATTCTGCTATTGTTGGCTACAGTGGTCTATGTTTGTCAATTAAATCTAGTTAATTGATGAGGGCTGTTAAACTCAACTATAACCGTATTGATTTTCTGCATGCTTAATTTATCAATTGTTGAAAGAGGAGTGCTGAAATCTCAAAATATAATGGTAGTCTTGTATATTTATTCCTGAAATTCTATCAGCTTATACCTTAAGTGTAGGCTTATCTAATTTTATTAAGCTTCACAGATATTATGTGCATGTGTGTGTGTTTACAAATTGAAGGCTTGTAGAAACCCTGCATCTAGCAAGTCTCTCAGTGTCTTTTTTTTTTTTTTTTTCCAACAGCATGTGCTTACTTTGTGTCTCTCTGTGTCACCCTTTGGTAACTGTCATAATATTTCAAACTTTTTCATTATTATTACATCTGTTAGGGTGATCTGTGATTAGTGGTCTTAGATGTTACCATTGTAATTGTTTTGGGGCACCACAACTCATGCCCATGTAATATAGCAAACTTTATTGCCAATGTTGTATGTGTTCTGAGTGCTCCATAAGCTGGTCTTTCCACCATTTCTCTCCCTCTCCTTGGACCTCTCTATTCTCAGAGAGACAACGCCATTGGAATTAGGCCAGTTAATAACCCTACAATGGTCTCTATGTGTTCAAGTGAAAAAAGAGGTGCACTCTCTCGCTTTAAGTCAAAAGCTAGAAATGTTTAAACTCAGTTAGAGGGGATGTCATAGGCTGAGATAGGCTGAAAGCTCAACCTCTTGTACCAAACAGCTAGCCAAGTTGTGAATGCAAAGGAAAAGTTTTTAAAGGAAATTGAAAGTGCTACTACAATGAACACATGAAAGATAAGAAAGTAAAACCACGTAATTGTAGACATGGAGAAAGTTTTAGTGATCTGGATGGAAGATCAAATGAGAAAAAACATTCCCTTAACTCAAAACCGAATCCAGAGCAAGGCCCTAACTCTCTAACTTTCTTCAAGTCTATGAAGGCTGAATGAGGTGAGGAAGCTTCAGAAAAGTAAGAAGGTAGCAGAGGTTTGTTCATGAGGTTTACAGAAAGAAACTGTCTCCAAAACACAAAAGTGCAATGTGAAACAGCAAGTGCTGATGTACAAGCAGTAGCAAGTCATCCAGAAGATGGAGCTAAGAACATGGATGAAGGTGGTTACACTAAACAATATATTTTCAATAGAGGTAAACCAGTCTTCTATTTTCTTTTTTTTTTTTTTTATCCTTTAAATTCTAAGGTACAAGTGCACAACTTGCAGATTTGTTACATAGGTATACATGTGCTATATTGATTTGGTGCACCCATCATCTCATCATTTACATTAGACATTTCTCCTAACACTATCCCTCCCCCAGCCCCCCACTCCCAAAAGACCACAGTGTGTGATGTTCCCCTCCCTGTGTCTATGGGTTCTCATTGTTCAACTCCCACTTTTGAGTGAGAACATGTGGTGTTTGGTTTTCTATCCTTGTGATATTTTGCTGAGAATGATGATTTCCAGCTTCATCCATGTCCCTGCAGAGGACAAGAACTCATCCTTTTTTATGGCTGCATAGAATTCCATGGTGTATATGTGCCACATTTTCTTAATCCAGTCTATTATTGATGGACACTTGGGTTTGTTCCAAGTCTTTGCTATTGTGAATAGTGCTGCAATAAACATACGTGTGCATGTGTCTTTATAGTAGCATGATTTATAATCCTTTGGGTATACACCCAGTAATGGGATGGCTGGGTCAAATGGGATTTCTAGTTCTAGATCCTTGAGGAATTGCCACACTGTCCTCCACAAAGGTTGAACTAATTTACAGTTCCACCAGCAGTATAAAAGTGTTCCTATTTCTCCACATCCTCTCTAGCATCTGTTGTTTCCTGACTTTTTAATGATCACCATTCTAACTGGAGTGAGATCATATCTCATTGTGGTTTTGATTTGAGTTTCTGTAATGACCAGTGATGATGAGCATTTTTTCATGTGTCTGTTGGCTGCATAAATGTCTTCTTTTAGAAGTGTCTGTTCGTATCCTTTGCCCACTTTTTGATGGGGTTGTTTTTGTCTTGTAAATTTGTTTAAGTTCTTTGTAGGTTCTGGATATTAGCTCTTTGTCAGATGGATAGATTGCAAAATTTTTCTCCCATTCTGCAGGTTGCCTGTTCACTCTGATGACAGTTTCTTTTGCTGTGCAGAAACTCTTTAGTTTAATTAGATCCCATTTGTCAATTTTGGTTTTTGTTGCCATTGTTTTTGGTGTTTTAGTCATGAAGTCCTTGCCCATGCCTGTGTCCTGAATGGTATTGTCTTTGTTTTCTTCTAGGGTTTTTATGATTATAGGTCTTACATTTAAGTCTTTAATTCAGCTTGAGTTAATTTTTGTATACTGTGTAAGGAAAGGATCCAGTTTCAGCTTTCTATATATGGCTAGCCAGCTTTCCCAGCACCATTTATTAAGTAGGGAATCCTTTCCCCATTGCTTGTTTCTGTCAGGTTTGTCAAAGATCAGATGGGTGTAGATGTATGGTGCTATTTCTGAGGTCTCTGTTCTGTTCCATGGGTCTATATATCTGTTTTGGTACCAGTACCATGCTGTTTTGGTTACTGTAGCCTTGTAGTATAGTTTGAAGTCAGGTAGCATGATGCCTCCAGCTTTGTTCCTTTTGCTTAGCATTGTCCTGGCTATGCAGACTCTTTTTTGGTTCCATACAAACTTTAAAATAGTTTTTTCCAATTCTGTTAAGAAAGTCAGTCGTAGCTTGATGGGGATGGCATTGAATCTCTAAATTACCTTGGGCAGTATGGCCGTTTTCACGACAATGATTCTTCGTATCCATGAGCATGGAATGTGTTTCCATTTGTCTGTGTCCTCTTGTATTTCCTTGAGCAGCATTTTGTAGTTCTCCTTGAACAGGTCCTTCACATCCCTTGTAAGTTGGATTCCTAGGTATTTTATTCTCTTTGTAGCAAGTATGAATGGGAGTTCACTCATGATATTGCTGTCTGTTACTCTGTTCCTGGTGTATAGGAATGCTTGTGATTTTTGCACATTGATTTTGTATCCTGAGACTTTGTTGAAGTTGCTTATCAGCTTAAGGAAATTTTGGGCTGAGACGATGGGATTTTCTAAATGTACAATCATGTCATCTGCTAACAAAGACAATTTGACTTTCTGTTTTCCCAACTTAATACCCATTATTTCATTCTCTTGCCTGATTGCCCTGGCCAGAACTTCCAATACTATGTTGAATAGGCGTGGTGAGAGAGGGCATTCTTGTCTTGGTCCAGATAAACCAGCCTTCTATTCGAAGAATATGCCATGTAGGACTTTTGTAGCTGGATAATCAAAGTTAACGTTTGGTTTCAAAGACCCAATGGACAGGCTAACTCTGTTGTTATTGTCTAATGTGGCTGGTGACATTAAGCTAACGTCAGGGTTCAATTATCATTCTGAAAATCCTAGGGCTCTTAGGAATTAGGCAAAAACGACTCTACTTGTGCTCTATAAATAAAAAAGTGAAGCCTGGGTGACAGAACATGTGTTTACTGCATGGTTTACTGAATATTTTAAGTTCACTGTTGAGAACTACTATTCAGAAAAAAAAATACCTTTCAAAATATTACCTTTCATTGATAAGCCTCCCGATTATCTAAGAGGTCTGATGGAGATGTACTAGGAGATTAATATTGTTTACATGCCTACTAACACAACATTATTTGGTAGCCCATGGATCAAGGAGTAACTTTTATTTTCAAGCTTTATTATTCAAGGAATATGTTTCATAAGGTTGTAGATGCCATAGATAGTAATTCCTCTGATGAATCTGGACTAAATATATTAAAGACTTGGAAAGGATTCATCATTCTAGAAATCATTAAAAACGTTTGTGATTCATGAGAGGACATAAAAATATTACCACTAACAGAAATTTGGAAGAAGTTGATTCCAACCCTCATGGAAAACTTTGAGGGGTTCAACACTTCAGTGGAGGAAGTAACTGAAGATGTGATAGAAATACCAAGAGAACTAGAAGTGGAGCCTGAATATGTGACTGAATGGTTGTCACCTCACAATAAAATTTGAACAAATGAAGAGTTGCTTTTTTATGGATAAGCAAATAAAATGGTTTCCTGAGATGAGCTCCACTCCTGGTGAAAATGCTGTGAGCATTGTTAAAGTGATAGCCAATGATTTAGAATATTATTGAACTTTGTTGATAAGGCAGTGGCAGAGGTTGAGAGGATTGACTCCAATTGTGTAAGAGGTTCTACTGTAGGCAAAATTCTATCAAATAGCATCATGTGCCACAGAGAAATGTCCCATGAAAGAAAGAATTAATAGAGGTGGAAAACTTCATACTATTCTTATTTTAAGAAATAGACACTGCCACTCCAACCTTCAGCAACCACCACCCTCATCAATCAGTAGCCCCTAACATCGAAGCAAGACCTTCTACCAACAAAAAGACCATTACTTGCCAAAGGCTTAGATGATTGTTAGCATATTTAGGCAATTAAGTATTTTTATTAAGGTGTATACATTATTTTTAGATATAATGCTATTGCACACTTAACAACTACAGTATAGTGGAAACATTACTTTCATACGCATTGGGAAACCAAAAGAATTGTGCGACTCACTTTATTCTGATATTTGTTTTATTGCAGTGGTTTGGAATTGGGCCTGCAATATCTGCCAGTTATGTCTGTGCTCTGATGCTGTCTTGGTAGGTGCATATATGTGAAGGATTGTTATGCTTTCTCAGATTCAACTACTTTTTCTTATCATTATGTATTTCCCTTCTCAATACTTGACAATTTTCTTCATTCCAAAACTAGCAATGTATGAGATAAATATCATTACTTCAGCTTTTCTTCTGTTAGTGTTAACATACTATGTCTTTCTGCATTCCTCTATTTATGATCATCAAGATGAAACCTAAAATCACCATTTTAACCATTTTAAAGTGGACATATGAGTGGCATTTAGTATTTTTTACAATATTATGTAACCATCATCACACTGAGTTCTAGAAGAGTCTCATCATCCCAAAAGGAGACTCTGTAACCATTAAGCACTCAGTCTCAATTTCCCCTCTTCCTGGCCCCTGGAAACAACTAATCTACTTTCTGTCTCTATGAATTTGCCTATTCTGCATATTTTATATAAATGTTATTGTACAAAATGTGCCCTTTTGTGTCGGTTTTCTTTGACTTAGCCTAATGTTATATCAAGGTACATTCATGTTGGAGCTTTCGGCAATACTTCATTCCTTGTTATTGTCAAATAATATTCCATTGCATGGATATACCACATTTTGTTTATCCATTTATCAGTTGGCAGACATTTTGGTCCTTTTCACTTTATGATGATTGTAAATCATGATTTTATGAACATTTGTGTATATGTTTTTGCTTGAACATCTGTGGAATTACTGAGACATATTCTGACTTTAATGTAATGAGGACCCACCAAATTTTTTTTCACACCAATTGCACAATTTTTTATTCTGATGAGCAATATATGAGGCTTGCACTATCTTCACATCTTGGCAAGTGCTTGTTATTTTCTATTTTTTAATTATAGATATCCTAGTGTATGTAATATGTTATTGCATTGTTTTAATTGGCATTTCCTTCATAACAATGTCGAATAGTTTTTTCATGTGCTTGTTGACTACTTGTACTTTTTTTTTGAGAAATGTTTATTTAAGGCTTCTGCTTGTTTAAAAATTGGGTTGTATAAATAAATAAATAAATAAAATCAAACTTTAAAAAAAATTGGGTTGTTTGTCTTTTCATTGCTGAGTCTTGGGCGTTCTTTGTATATGCTGTACATCCAACCCTTATCAATATACAATTTGAAAATATTTCCTTCTATTCTAAAAGTTTATTCCTTATTTTTCTTGACAGTGTCTATCCTTTGTTATATGTTTTTAATTTTGATGAAACCAAATTTATCTATTTTTTCTTTTGTTGCTTGTATATTTGTTGTCACGTCTAAGAAACCATTGCCAAATCCGAAGTCATAAAAATTTATCCTATTTTTTTGTAAGAGTTTTATGGTTTTAGATCTTATTTTTAGATCTTTGATCCATTTTGAGTTAATTTTTGTTCATGGTGGACAAAAAACAGACACTTTTCAAAAGAAGTCATATATGCAGAAAAGTACCACTACCCTTCTCAGCCTCTGTTAACTGTGCTTCTACTTTCTATATGCATGACTCTAGTTGTTTTGGATTTTAGATCCCACAAATAAGTGAGGATCCATTGTTGCTGATTACTGGATTTAATTCATTTTTATACTTAAGTACCAGATTTTCTTTATCCATTCATCTGTTGATGAATGCTTAGGTTGCTTCCATATTATGGCTATTGTGAATAGTGCTGCAGCAAATATAGGAGTGCAGATATCTCTTCAATATACTGATTTCCTTTCTTTAATGTTTATACCCAGTAGTGGGATTGCTGGGTCGTATGGTAGCTCGATTTTCACTTTTGTGAGAAACTTCCAAACTCTTCTTTATAGTGGCCTTACTAATTTACATTCCCACTAACAGTGTACAAGGGTTCCCTTTTCTCCACATCCTTGACAGCATTTTTTATTGCCTATCTTTTGGACAGAAGCAATTTTTAATTGGAATAAGATAATATTTCATTGTAGTTTTGATTTAAATTTCTCTGATGATCAATGATATTGAACACTTTTTCATATGCCTGTTTGCCATTTGTATGTCTTCTTTTGATAAATGTCTGTTCAAATCTTTTGCCTATCCTTTGATCAAATTATTATATTTTTTCCTGTAGAGTTGATTGGGTTCCTTATATATTCTGATTATTAATCCCTTGTCATATGGGTAATTTGAAATATGTGCTCATCTTCTATGGTTTCTTTATTCACTTTTTAAATTGTGTTCTTTGCTGTGTAGAAGTTTATACTTGATGTGATACCATTTATCCACTTTTACTTCGATTGCCTGTGCTTGTGGGATATTGCTCAGGAAATCTTTCTCCAGCCCAATGTCCTAAGAGTTTCTCCAATATTTTCTTATAGTAGTTTCATAGTTTGAGATCTCAGATTTTAAGTCTTTAATCCATTTCTATTTGATTTTTGCATACCGCAAGATATAATGGTCTAGTTTCATTCTCTTTCATATGGATATCCAGCTTTCCAGGCATCATTTATCGAAGAGACTCTTTTCCCCAGTGTATGTTATTGGCATCTTTGTTGAAAGGAGTTTACTACAGGTGTATGGATTAGTGCTTGGGTTCTCTATTCTGTTCTCTTGGTCTATGTTTCAATTTTTATGACAGTACCATGCTATTTTCATTACTATAGCACTGTGGTATAATTTGAAGTTAGGTAGTATTCCTCCAAGTTTGTTCTTTTTGCTTAAGATAGCTTTTGCTATTCTGGGTCTTTGTGGTTGCATGTAAATTTTAGGATAGTTTTATCTATTTCTGTGAATAATGCAATTGGTATTTTGATAGGTATTGCATTGAATCTGTAGATTGCTTTGTATAGTATGAACATTTTAACAATATTGCTTATTCCAATCCATGAATATAAAATATCTTTCCTTTTTTTGGTGTTCAATTTGTTTTATTAGTGTTTTATAGTTTTCATTATATTGATCTTTTCTTTCTTTGCCTAATTCCTTAGTATCTAATTTTATGTGTGGGCATTGTAAATGAGGTTACATTTATAATTTCTTTTTCACATTGTTCACTGTTGGCATATAGAAATACTGCTGATTTTCGTATATTGATTTTGCATCCTGAAGCTGTACTGAATTTGCTTATCAGTTCTAATAGTTTTTTGGTGGAGTCTTTAGGTTTTTCCTAATATGAGATTACATTATCTGCAAACAAGGATAATTTGACATCTTCCTTTCCAATTTGGATGTCCTGTATTTCTTTCTCTTATTGATTGCCTTAGTTAGTACTTTTAGTACTATGTTGAATATCAGTGGTGAATGTGGGCATCCTTGTCCTGTTCCAGATGTTAGAGAATAGGTTTTCAGTTTTCCATTTAGTACAATACTAGTAGTGTGTATGTCTTTTATTATGCTGAGGTATGTTCTTTCTATTCCTAGTTTATAGGATTTTTTTTAGTCATGAAGGGTTACTGAATTTTATCATATGCTTTTTCAGTATCAATTGAAATAATTATGTCAGTTTTGTTTTTCATCCTGTTTGTATGATGTATCAAATTGATCGATTTGCATATGTTAAACCATCTTTGCATCCCAAGGATAAATCCCACTTGGTCATGATAAATGATTTTTCTCATGTATTGTTGAATTCAGTTTGTTAGTATTTTGTTAGGGATTTTTTGCACCAATATTCATCTCGGCCTGTGGTTTTCTTTTCTAATTTTGGTATCAAGGTAATACTGGCCTCATAGAATCAGTTCAGAAGTATATCCTCTTCCTCTATTTTTGGGGGGAGATTATTTTGAATAGAACTGGTATTAGTTTTTTAAATGTTTGCTAGAATTCATCAGTGATGTAATCAGGTTCTGGGCTTTTCTTTACAGGGTGACTTTTTATTACAGCTATGATCTTGTTACTTGTTACTTGCCCGTTCAGGTTTTGGATTTCTTTCTGGTTCAATGTTGGTAGGTTGTATGTACCTAAAAATTTGTCCATTTCATATAGATTTTCCAACTTATTGACATATAGTTGCTCATAGCAGCCACTAATTTTCCTTTGAATTTCTGCAGTATCAGTTGTAATGTCTCCTTTTTCATTTTTGATTTTATTTATTTGGATCTTCTCTTTTTTTCTTACTTAGTCCTGGCTAAACGTTTCTCAATTTTTTTTTTAACTTTACAAAAACCAACTTTTTGTTATATGTATCTTTTTTATTGTTTTATTTTATTATAATGTCATTTATTTCTGCTCTGATAATTATTTCTTTTTTTTTCTACTAATTTTAAGTCTGATTTGCTCTTGCATTTATAGTTCTTTTTTTTTTTTTTTTTTTTAAATGAGATGGAGTTTTGCTCTTGTTGCCCAGGCTGGAATGCAATGATGCAATCTCGGCTTACTGCAACCTCTGCCTCCCAGGTTCAAGCAATTTTCCTACCTCAGACTCCCAAGTAGCTGGGATTACAGGCATGTGCCACCACGAAAAGCTAATTTTTGTACTTTTAGTAGAGACGGCGTTTCACCATGTCGGTCAGGCTGGTCTCGAATTCCTGACCTCAGGTGATCCACCCGCCTCAGCCTCCCAAAGGGCTGGGATTACAGGTATGAGCCACCACGCCCAACTGCATTTCTAGTTCCTTAATATGCATTGTTAGATTGTTTATTTGAAGTTTTTCTTTTTCTTTTTTGATGTAAGCACTTAAGCTATAAACTTCCATCTTAGAACTGCTGTTGCTGTATACCATAGGTTTTGATACATTGTGTTTCCATTATCTGTTGCTTCAACACATTTTTCAGTTTTCTTCTTAGCCCACTGGTCATTGAGGAGCATATTGTTTAATTTCCATGTAGTTGTATAGTTTCCAAAATTCCTTTATTTCTAAATTAATTTCTAGTTTTATTTCACTGAAGTACGAGGAGATGCTTGATAGTATTTCAACTTTTTTGAATCTTTTAAGACTGCGTTTTGATCTAATTTATAGTGTATCCTTGAGAACGATCTATGTGCTGGGGGAAAGAATGTGTATTCTGCACATCTTGCATGGGATGTTCTGTAAATACCTATTAGATTCATTTGGTCTATAGTGCAGCTTAAATCTGGTAATTCTTTGTTGATTTTCTGTCTGAATGATCTGTCCAATGCTGAAAGTGGGGTGTTGAAGTCTCCAGCTATTATTGTATTGGGGCCTATATCTCTCTTTAGCTCTAATAATATTTCCTTTATATATCTGGCTGTTCCAGTAGAGGGTGCATATATATTTAAAATTGTTATATCTTCTTGTTGAATTGACCACTTTATTATTATTCAGAGGTGAAGCCAGGTGGACTTCTGGGTTGGTTGGGGACTTGGAGAACCTTTCTGTCTTACAAGAGGATTGTAAAATGCACCAATCAGCACTCTGTAGCTAGGATTATAAAACGCATCAATCAGCGCTCTGTGGCTAGCTAGAGTTTGTAAAACAGACCAATCAGCACTCTGTAAAATGGACCAATCAGTGCTCTGTAAAATGCACCAGTCAGCAATCTGTAGAATGGAACAATCAACAGGATGTGGGTGGGAACAAATAAGGGAATAAAAGCTGGCCACCCCAGCCCACATGGGCAACCAGCTTGAGCCCGCTTCCATGCTGTGGAAGCTTTGTTCTTTCCTTCTTCACAGTAAATCTTGCTGCTGCTCACTCTTTGTGTCCATGCCACTTTAAGAGCTGTAACACTCACCATGAAGGTCTGCAGCTTCATTCTTGAAGTCAGTGAGACCAAGAGCCCACTGAAAGGAACCAATTCCGGACACATTATGTAATGAACTTGATCTTATCTCATAGTTTTTGTCTACTTTTTTTCTGACATAAGTGTACTAGATCTTGCTGTAGCTTGGTTTCCATTGGAAATGGAATATCTTTTTCCATCCGTTTTTGTGTCTATGTGTGTCTTTATAGGTGAAGTGTGTTTCCTGTAAGCAATCAATCAATGGATCTTGTTTTTTTTTTTTTTTGAGTTGGAGTCTTGCTCTGTTCCCCAGGCTGGAGTGCAGTGGCGCTATCTCGGCTCACTGCAACCTCTGCTCCCGGGTTCTCTCCTGCCTCAGCCTCCTGAGTAACTGGT
>NW_012098610.1:49409-68251 GCF_000951045.1 Mandrillus leucophaeus | reverse complement strand
TTTAAGTCTGATTTGCTCTTGCATTTATAGTTCTTTTTTTTTTTTTTTTTTAAATGAGATGGAGTTTTGCTCTTGTTGCCCAGGCTGGAATGCAATGATGCAATCTCGGCTTACTGCAACCTCTGCCTCCCAGGTTCAAGCAATTTTCCTACCTCAGACTCCCAAGTAGCTGGGATTACAGGCATGTGCCACCACGAAAAGCTAATTTTTGTACTTTTAGTAGAGACGGCGTTTCACCATGTCGGTCAGGCTGGTCTCGAATTCCTGACCTCAGGTGATCCACCCGCCTCAGCCTCCCAAAGGGCTGGGATTACAGGTATGAGCCACCACGCCCAACTGCATTTCTAGTTCCTTAATATGCATTGTTAGATTGTTTATTTGAAGTTTTTCTTTTTCTTTTTTGATGTAAGCACTTAAGCTATAAACTTCCATCTTAGAACTGCTGTTGCTGTATACCATAGGTTTTGATACATTGTGTTTCCATTATCTGTTGCTTCAACACATTTTTCAGTTTTCTTCTTAGCCCACTGGTCATTGAGGAGCATATTGTTTAATTTCCATGTAGTTGTATAGTTTCCAAAATTCCTTTATTTCTAAATTAATTTCTAGTTTTATTTCACTGAAGTACGAGGAGATGCTTGATAGTATTTCAACTTTTTTGAATCTTTTAAGACTGCGTTTTGATCTAATTTATAGTGTATCCTTGAGAACGATCTATGTGCTGGGGGAAAGAATGTGTATTCTGCACATCTTGCATGGGATGTTCTGTAAATACCTATTAGATTCATTTGGTCTATAGTGCAGCTTAAATCTGGTAATTCTTTGTTGATTTTCTGTCTGAATGATCTGTCCAATGCTGAAAGTGGGGTGTTGAAGTCTCCAGCTATTATTGTATTGGGGCCTATATCTCTCTTTAGCTCTAATAATATTTCCTTTATATATCTGGCTGTTCCAGTAGAGGGTGCATATATATTTAAAATTGTTATATCTTCTTGTTGAATTGACCACTTTATTATTATTCAGAGGTGAAGCCAGGTGGACTTCTGGGTTGGTTGGGGACTTGGAGAACCTTTCTGTCTTACAAGAGGATTGTAAAATGCACCAATCAGCACTCTGTAGCTAGGATTATAAAACGCATCAATCAGCGCTCTGTGGCTAGCTAGAGTTTGTAAAACAGACCAATCAGCACTCTGTAAAATGGACCAATCAGTGCTCTGTAAAATGCACCAGTCAGCAATCTGTAGAATGGAACAATCAACAGGATGTGGGTGGGAACAAATAAGGGAATAAAAGCTGGCCACCCCAGCCCACATGGGCAACCAGCTTGAGCCCGCTTCCATGCTGTGGAAGCTTTGTTCTTTCCTTCTTCACAGTAAATCTTGCTGCTGCTCACTCTTTGTGTCCATGCCACTTTAAGAGCTGTAACACTCACCATGAAGGTCTGCAGCTTCATTCTTGAAGTCAGTGAGACCAAGAGCCCACTGAAAGGAACCAATTCCGGACACATTATGTAATGAACTTGATCTTATCTCATAGTTTTTGTCTACTTTTTTTCTGACATAAGTGTACTAGATCTTGCTGTAGCTTGGTTTCCATTGGAAATGGAATATCTTTTTCCATCCGTTTTTGTGTCTATGTGTGTCTTTATAGGTGAAGTGTGTTTCCTGTAAGCAATCAATCAATGGATCTTGTTTTTTTTTTTTTTTGAGTTGGAGTCTTGCTCTGTTCCCCAGGCTGGAGTGCAGTGGCGCTATCTCGGCTCACTGCAACCTCTGCTCCCGGGTTCTCTCCTGCCTCAGCCTCCTGAGTAACTGGTACTACAGGCACCTACCACCAAGCCCGGCTAATTTTTTTTTGTATTTTGAGTAGAGAGGGGGTTTCACCGTGTTAGCCAGGATGGTCTCCATCTCCTGACCTTGTGATCAGCCCTCCTATGCCTCCCAAAGTGCTGGGATTACAGGCGTGAGCCACCGTGCCCAGCCCGTTTTTTCTTCATCCATTCAGCTGGGCTATTTCTTTTGATTGGAGAGTTTAGTCCATTTATATTCAATGTTATTATTGATAAGTAAGGACTTACTTCTGCCATTTTCTTATTTGTTTTCTGGTTGTTTTGTGGTCTTCTCTTCCTTCTTTATTTCATTCTTGTTAGTTTCTTGCTTTTTACTTTTTTTGTGTGTATCCATTGTATACTTTTTAGTTTGAGGTTACCACGAGGCTTCCAAATACTATCTTATAACTCATTATTTTAACCTGATAACAACTTACACTATTTTCATGGACCAAAAAGCAAAAAAAAAAAAAAAAAAAAAACCAATAAAACTTAACTTTGATCACCCACTTTTTAACTTATTGTTTCTTTTTGTATCTCATTGTACTATGTCTTGAAAACTGTTGTAGTTATTAATTTTAATGGGTTTACCTTTCAATCTTTTTACTCAAGATATGAGTAGTTCACACACTACAATTACAGTGTTACAATATTTTGTGCTATTCTATGTACTTTCAATTACCAATTTGTTTTGTACCTTCAGGTGTTTATTTATTGCTCCTTACTGTCACTTTCTTTCTAACTGAAATACTCTCCTTTTAGCATTCCTTGTGGGATGGTCTAGTATTGATGAAATCCCTCAACTTTTGTTTTTCTGGGAAAATCTTCATTTCTCCTTCATGTTTCAGGGAAATTTCCATTGGGTATAGTGTTCTAGGGTAGTTTTCTTTATCTTCAGCACTTTAAATATGTTATGTCACTCTTTCCTAGGCCTATAATGTTTCCATTCAAAAGTCTGCTGCCAGATATATTGGAGTTTCATTGTATATTATTTGTCTCTTCTCTCTTGCTGATTTTAGGATCATTTCTGTAAAACCCTTGACCTTTGGGAGTTTGTTTATTAAATGCTTTGAAGTACTCTTCTTTTGGTTAAATCTATTTAGTTTTCTATAACTTTTTTGTACTTGAATATTGATATCTTTCTCTAGGTTTGGGAAGTTCCCATTGAATAAACTTTCTACCCCCCATGTCTTTCTCTGTCTTCTCTTTACAGCCAATAACTCCTGTATTTGCCCTTCTGTGGCTATTTTCTGTAGCCGCATTTTCTGATCCTGTAGGCATGGCTTATTGTTTTTTATTCTTTTTTTCTCTTGTCTCCTCTGACAGTGTTTGTTTGTTTGTTTGTTTGTTTGTGTTTTGAGTCTCACTCTGTTGCCCTGGCTGGAGTGCAGTGGCATGATCTTGGCTCACTGCACTCTGCCTCCTGGGTTGAAGTAATTCTCCTACCTCAGCCTCCCAAATAGCTGGGACTATAGGTGCATGCCACCACTCTTGGATAATTTTTTATTATTATTATTTTAGTAGAGATGAGGTTTCACCATGTTAGCCAGGATGGTCTTGATCTCCTGACCTCATGATCCGCCCACCTCAGCCTCCCAAAGTGTTGGGATTACAGGCGTGAGTCACCATGCCTGGCCAAACAGTGTATTTTCAAAGCATGTCTTCAAGCTCACTAATTCTTTCTTCTGCTTGATTCATTCTACTATTAAAGAACTCTGATGCATTCCTCAGTATACCAATTGCATTTCTTTCACTAATTCTTTCCTCTGCTTGATTCATTCTATTATTAAAGAACGCTGATGCATTCCTCAGTATACCAATTGCATTTCTTAGGTCCAAAATTCACACTTGATTCTTTTAGCATTATCTGTTCGTTAACTTCATCAGATAGAATTCTGAATTTTTTCTCTGTGTTACCTTGAATTTTCTTGAGTTTCCTCAACACACTTGTTTTGTATTTTCTGTCTGGAATGTCTCTGTTTGTCTGGAATTGGTCCCTCATGCTTTGTTTCTGGTTATTTTGTGGTCTTCTTTTCCTTCTTTTTTTCATTCCTCTCTTCCTCTAGTGAAAATGATTTTCTCTGGTGATACAATTTAGTTTCTTGCGAACAATTTAGTTTCTTGCTTGAAAAATTTAGTTCATCGGGTGAGGACATATTTTTTTTATATATATATTTTTGATGCTAGTAGATGTTCTTCAGTGTCTGCTCATTGAAAAGTTAAGTATTTATTTTAGTCTTTACTGTCCGGACATATTTGTAGCTGCCCTTCTTGCAAAAGCTTTCCAGATATTGGAGAGGACTTCGGTGTTGTGATCTAAGCTATATCAAGTTTAAGAGTTACCACAAGCCCAGTGACACTGTGGTTTTTGCAGACTCATAGAGGTACCACTTTTATGGTCTTGGACTAAATCTGGGAGAATTATCTGGATTCCAAGACAGAGACTCTTATTCTCTTCTCTTTTTCCCAAATATACATAGACTCTCTCTCTCTCTGTTCTGAACCACCTACATTTGGGATTGGAGTGTCACAAGCCCCTCTGTGGCCACCACCACTATGACTGCACTGGGTCAGATCTGAAGCCCGCAAAGCACTGGGTCTTGCCCAAGGCCTGCTGTCACTACTCCCAGTTACTGCCTATGTTCACTTGAGGTCCTGGGGCTCTACAATCAGTAGGTGGCAAACCCAGTCAGGCCTGTGTTCTTTCCTTTAGGGTGGTGAGGTCTCCCAAGCCCTGGATAGGTCTAGAAGTTCCATCTGGAAGTCAGGGACCTGAGCCAAAATCCTTAGAAGTCTACCTGGTATTCTACTTTATGGTAGCTGAGTTGATACTCAAACCAAAAATTTCAGTCCTTTCAACTCTTCCCTCCCTTTTCCAAAGGCAGAAGAGCCTCTGTCACACCTGGCCATGAGAAGTATTGCCAGACTACTGCAGATGTTCCTTTAAGGTCCAGTCTCTTAAGTCAGCTTGTGGTGAATGCTGCCTGACGTGGGACTCATCCTTCAGGGCAGTACACTCTCCTCTGGCCCAGGGCACGTCCAGGAATGCCGTCCCAGAGTCAAGTCCTGGAATCAGTGACCCCTTGTGCTTGCTTTGTGCTCTACTTGCCTGTGGCAGCATTGGTTCCTAAGGTGCAAGTCGAAGTCCCCATTACTCTTCCCTCTGTTTTTTACAAGCAGAAGGAGTTTTGTCCCATAGCCACCACAGCTGGTAATATGCTGAGTCTCATCTGAAGCTGACAAGTGTCAGAGGCTCACCAAGGCCCTTGACATAGTATTTGGGTATCTCTGCTTGCTATTTAGGACCCAAGGGCTCTTCAGTTAGCAGGTGATGAGTGCTGGCAAGACTGGGTTCTTTTCCTCAAGGTAGAGGGTTCCTTTACGTCCCAGAGTGTGTCTAGAAATTTCATCTCAGAGTTAGAGTCTGGAACCGGGGCTCATGATTCTGACTTTTTCTCTACCTTACTGTGGCTGAGCTGGTATCCAAGATGCAAGACAATATCCTTCCCATCTTCAATCTCGTCTCCTCGTGTGGAAGGAAAGGCTCTCTTTTGGATCCATGAGCTGTGCAGCCTGAGTTAGGGGGAGGGGTTATTGCAGCACACCCTTGGATTCTCCAACTGGTGTGTCAGTCTTATACCCCACAGTCCACTGTCTTTCGGCCTAATTCAGCCCTAGGACTCACCTAAGAGTTGCAGTTCTTATGGTTTCTACTGCCTTTTAAATTTACTTAGCGACTGAGAGCACGTTGGCCCTCAGTGGCAAGGTTTGTGGACCCTTAGGATCTGTGATTCCCCTCTGGCAAGGGCTGGCTTAAATGCTCCCTTTGTGGGCAGGCATCAGCTGTGTTTGGTCTGGTTTTCCTTACTGTTCTAACAGAACAGCACTGAGTTTAACGTTTCACAATTTCTGTGTTCTCTTTCCCTAAGCCCCCAGAGATGCTTCCACACCAAGTGCTGCCGCTGGGGGTTTGGGAGGGGTGGCATTGGCAATTCAGAAGTGGTTTTCTATCTCTTCAGTGCCCCCTTCAGTGGTATAAAGTTAAAACTAGGTGCTATGAGTGCTTACCAGAATTTTGGTCCTTATGAAGGCTTTTTGTTTTGTTTTGTTTTTGTTTATTTGTTTGTTTTTGTAGATAGCTGTTAACTTGGTGTCTTTGCAGGGAGAGACAATTGGTAGAGCTTTCTATTCTGCCATCTTGCTCTACCATTCTCCTGTACTAACAGATTTTTGTGCCTGTGGATTTTAAAAATTTTTCTCTATATAGGACCATGTCATCTGTGAATAGAGATAATTTTACTTCTTCCTTTCAAATTTAGATGACTTCTATTTTTTTTTCACTTAACTGCTTTTACTAGAACTTTCAGTACTATGTTGAATAGAAGTGGCACGAGTGAGAATCCTTGCGTAGATCCTGATCTTAGAGGAAACATTTTCAATCTTTCACCACTGAGTGTAATGTGAGCTATGTGTTTTTCATAAACATCCTTTATCTTGTTAAGGAAGTTCTTTCATATTAATACTATTAATTTTCTGAGTGCTTTGATTATAAAAGGGTGTTTGATTTTGTCAAGTACTTTTTTGTGTGTCAATTGAAGTTATTATGTGTTTTGTTTCCCTTCTTTCTATTAATGTTGCTTATTGTAGTTACTGATTTTAATGTTTAACCATCCTTATAATCCTAGAATAAATTCCACTTGGTTATAGTTTATAATCATTTTAATATTCTACTGGATTTGATTTGCTAGTTTTTTGTTAAGGACTACTGTACTTGCATTCATAAGTAATATTGGTGTATAATATTCTTTATTTCTGTTGTCTTTGTCTTTGGTGTCAGACTCATAGGATGAGTTAAGAGAAATCAATACAACCAAATAAATGATTCTTTTAAAAGATCAAAGAATTTGTGAATATTTAGCTGGACTCACTAATATATATATAGAAGATACAATTAACTAAAATCAGAAATGAAAGTAGGAACATAGTTCTGGACATTACGGTCAATCTAGCTAAACATTTGTCAATTAAAAACTATTTTTGAAGAACCTATCTGTAGTTTCTTTCAATTTCTCTATTGTTTTTTCATTCTCTGAACATTTCATTTATCTTAGCTTTAATTTTTACCATTGCTTTCCTCCTGCCATATTTTCATTCAGTTTATTTTTCTTTTTCTATTTACTTTAAGTGTAAAGTTAAGTTATTGTTTTAAGGTCTTTTTAAATAAATTGAGATAATAGACACCTAACATAAAATTTACCATCTTAATAATTTTTAAGTGTACAGTTTATTACTGCTAAATATATACACATTGCTGTATAACTAGTCTCCAAAATGTTTTCATCTTTCATCTCTATACCCATTAAACATCAACTCTCCATTGCTCCCTTTCTTGTATTTATTACTTCTGAATTTGATTACTCTCGATACCCTGTGAAAACAAAATCACACCACATTTGTCTTTTTGTGACTGGCTTACTTCACCTAACAAAATGTCTTAAAGGTTCACCCATGTTGTACCAGATATCAAAATTTTCTTCCTCTTCAAGATTAAATAATATTCTGTTGTATATATATGTATCATATTTTGTTTAGCCATTCATTCATTGATGGATATTTGTGTTGTTTCCACCTTTTAGCTATTGTGAACAATGCCTCTACAGACATGATTGTACAAATATTTACTTGATATCCTGCTTTAAAAAATTTTAAATATATGTCCAGAAATTTACACAGTGAAACCCTGTCTCTACTAAAAAAAAAATAAAATAAAATAAAAAAAAATAAAAAAAAATTAGCCGGGCATGTGGTGGCAGGTGCCTGTTGTCCCAGTTACTCAGGACGCTGAGGCAGGAGAATAGCGTGAACCCTGAAATGGAGCTTGCAGTGAGCCGAGATCGCACCACTGCACTCCAGCCTGGGTGACAGAGTGAGACTCAATCTCAAAAAAAAAAAAAAAAAAAAAACAAACTTGTAAATATATACCCAGAAGGGGCATTGCTGGATCTTATGGTAGTCATATGTCAAATTTTTTGAAGAACTATAATTCTGGTTTTAATAGACGTTGCTCCATATTGCATATCCACCAACAGTTCACTTCAAATTCTCACCAACATTTTATTTTCTGTTTTTTTTTTTTAAGTTAGCATCCATCCTAATGGTTGTGAAGTAATATTTTATTGCAGTTTTGATTTGCATTTCCCTAATGACTAGTGGTTTTGAGCATCTTTTCATATGCTTATTGGCCACTTGTGTATCTTTTTTGGAGAAATGCCTATTTAAGCCTTTTGCACATTTTAAAATCATGTTGGTTGTTCATTGATGTTGTTGAGTTGTATAGTTCTTTGTATAATCTGGATATTAACTTCTTGTAAGATATATGATTTACAGATATTTTCTCTCATTCTGTAAGTTACCTTTTTAGTCTGTTGATTATGTCCTTTGATACACAGTTTTTTACTGTGATATTAGTTCTATTTATCTATTTTTACTTTTGTTGTTTTTGCTTTTCATGTCATATTCAGAAATCATTTAAAATCCAGTGTCATGAAGTCTTTTTCCCACATGGATTATTTTAATTTTAGGTTCTATGATATATGTGCAGAACGTGCAGGTTTGTTACATAGGTATATATGTGCCATGGTGGTTTACTGCCCCTATCAACCCATCATCTAAGTTCCCTCTCCTCACCACTCACTCCCCGAAAGGCCCTGTTGTGTGTTGTCCCCCTCCCTGTGCCCATGTGTTCTCATTGTTCAACTTCCACATATGAGGTGTTTGGTTTTCTGTTCCTGTGTTAGTTTGCTGAGGTTTATGACTTCCAACTTTATCTGTGTCCCTGCAAAGGATATGATCTCATTCCTTTTTATGGCTGCGTAGTATTCCATGGTGTATATGTACTGCATTTCCTTTATCCAGTCTATCACGGATGGGCATTTGGGTTGGTTCCATGACTTTGCTATTGTAAATAGTGCTGCAATAAACACACATGTGCATGTGTCTTTATAGTGGAATGATTTAAATTCCTTTGGGTATATACCCAGTAATGGGAGTGCTGGGTCAAATGGCATTTCTGGTTCTAGATCCTTGAGGAATTGCCATCCTGTCTTTCACAATGGTTGAACTAATTTACATTACCACCAACAATGTAAAAGCATTCCTATTTCTCCACATCTTCGCCAACGTCTATTATTTCTTGACTTTTAAATAATTGCCACTCTGACTGGTGTGAGATGGTATCTATTGTAGTTTTGATTTGCATTTGTCTACTGATCAGTGGTGTTGAGCTTCTTTTTGTATGTTTGTTGGCCATACAAGTGTCTTCTTTTGAGAAGTGTCAGTTCATATTTTTTTGCCCACTTTTTGATGGGGTTGTTTGGTTTTTTTCTTTTAAGTTTCATTTAAATTCTGGATATTAGACCTTTGTCACATGGGTAGCCTGCAAAAATTTTCTCTCATTCTGTAGATTTCCTGTGCACACTGATGATAGCTTCTTTCGCTGTGCAGAAGCTCTTTAGTTTAATTAGATTTTGTCAATTTTGACTTTTGTTGTACTTGCTTTTGACATTTCTGTCATGAAGTACTTGCCCTTGCCTATGTCCTGAATGCTATTGCCTAGGTTCCCTTCTAAGGTTTTTATGGTTTTGGTTTATACATTTAAGTCTTTAATTCATTGTGAGTTAATTTTTGTATAAGGTGTAAGAAAGGGGTCCAGTTTTAGTTTTCAGCATCTGGCTAGCCAGTTTTCCCAGCACCATTAAACTGAATAGGAGATCCTTTCCCCATCGCTTGTTTTTGTCAGATTTGTTGAAGATCAGATAGTTGTAGATGTGTGGTGTTATTTCTGAGGTCTCTGTTCTGTTCCACTGGCCTATATGTCTGTTTTGGTACCAGTACCATGCTGTTTTGGTTACTGTAGCCTTGTAGTATAGTGTGAAGTCAGGTAAAATGAGGCCTCTGGCTTTGCTCATTGTGCTTAGGATTGTCTTTGCTATATGGGGTTTCCTTTAATTTCACATAAATTTGAAGTAGTTTTTTTTTAATTCTGTGAAGACAGTCAATGGTAGTTTGATGGAAAAAGCATTGAATCTACAAGTTACTTTGTACAATATGACAATTTTCACAATATTGATTTTTCATATTCATGAAGAAGGAATGTTTTTCCATATATTTGTGTCCTCTCTTATTTATTTGAGCAGTGGCTTGTAGTTCTCCTTAAAGAGGTTCTTCACATTCCTTGTCAGCTATGTTCCTAGGTATTTTATTCTCTTTATATAAATTGTGAGTGGGACTTCATTCATGATTCAGCTCTCTGCTTGTCTATTATTGGTGTAAAGGAATGCTTGGGATTCTTTTTACATTGATTTTGCATCCTGAGACTTTGCTGAAGTTGCTTATCAGCTTAAGGAGTTTTGGGGCTGAGATGATGATGTTTTCTGAATATAGATTCATGTCATCTGCAAACAGAGATGATTTGACTTCCTCTCTTCCTATTTGAATATGCTTTATTTCTTTCTCTTACTTGATTATCCTGGCCAGAACTTCCAATGCTATGTTGAATAGGAGTGGTGAGAGAGGGTATCCTTGTCTTGTGCCAGTTTTCAAAGGGAATGCTTCCAGCTTTTGCCCATTCAAAATGATATTGGCTGTGGGTTTGTCATAAGTAGCTCTGATTATTTTGAACTATGCTAAATCCATACTTAATGTAGTGAGGGTTTTTAACATGAAGGGATGTTGAATTTTATCAAAGGCATTCTCTGCATCTATTGGGATAGTCATGTGGTTTCTGCCTTTGGTTCTGTTTATGTGGTTGATTACCTTTATTAATTTGCATATATTGAACTGGCCTTGCATCCCAGAAATGAAACCAATTTGATCATGGTGGATAAGCTTATTTATGTGCTGCTAGATTCGGCTTGCCAGTATTTTATTTTGGATTTTTGCATCTATCTTCATCCGGGATATTGACCTGAAGTTTTCTTTCTTTGTTGTGTCTCCTCCAGGTTTTCATATCAGGATGATGCTGGCTTCATAAAATGACTTAAATAGGAGTCCCTCCTTTTCAATTGTTTGGAATAGTTTCAGAAGGGGTGGTACCAGCTCCTCTTTGTACCTCTGGTAGAATTTGGCTGTGAATCCGTCTGGTCCTCAGCTGTTTCTGTTGGTAGGCTATTAATTACTGCCTCAGTTTCAGAACTTGTTAGTAGTTCATTCAAGGATTTAACTTATTCCTCCTGGTTTAGTCTTAGGAGAGTGTATGTGTCCAGGAATTTATCATTTTTTTCTATATTTTCTAGTTTATTTGCCTAGAGGTGTTTATAGTATTCTCTGATGGTAGTTTGTATTTCTATGGTGTCAGTGGTGATATCTGCTTCAACTTTTTTTTTTTTTTTTTTTGAGATGGAGTCTCACACTGTCACAGGGGCTGGTGTGCAGTGGCACAATCTTGGCTCACTGCAACCTCTGCCTCCCAGGTTCAAGCCATTCTCCTCCCTCAGCCTCCCGAGTAGCTAGGATTACAGGTGCCGACCACCACGCCTGGCCTGGCTAATTTTTTGTATTTTTAGTAGAGATGGAGTTTCACTATGTTGGCCAGGCTGGTCTTGAACTCCTGACCTCGTGATCCACCTGCCTCGACCTCCCAAAGGGCTGGGATTATGGGCATGAGCCACCATGCCTGGCCCTCTTCATCATTTTTTATTGTGTCTATTTGATTATTCTCTCTTTTCTTCTTTATTACTCTAGGTAGCAGTCCTTTTTGTTATTTATTATTTTTTTTTCCCAAAAAAACAGCTTCTTAATTCATTATTTTTTGGAGGGTTTTTTGTGTCTCTATCTCCTTTAGTTCTGGCCTGATCTTAGCTCCTTATTTTCTTCCACTAGCTTTTGGGTTACTTTGCTATTGCTTCTCTAGCTCTTTTAATTGCGATGTTAGAGTTTCAATTTGAGATTTTTCTAGCTTTCTGATATGGGTATTTAGTGCTATAAATTTTCCTCTTAACACTGCTTCATCTGTGTCCCAGAGATTCTGGTACGTTATCTCTTTCTTCTGATTGGTTTCAAAGAACTTCTTGATTTCTGCCTTAATTTTGTTATTTACCTTGGAGTCATTCAGAAGAAGGTTGTTCAATTTCCATGTAAGTGTGTGATTTTGAGTGAGTTTCTTATTTCTGAGTTCTAATTTGATTGCATTTTGGTCTGGGAGACTGTTATTTCAATTCTTTTGCATTTTCTGAGGAGTGCTTTACTTCAAATTATGTGGTCAATTTTAGGATAAGTGCTATGTGGCAGTGAGAAGAACGTATATTTTGTTGATTTGGGCTGAAGAGTTCTGTAGAAGACTATTAGGTCCACTTGATTCAGAGTTGAGTTCAAGTCCTGAATATTCTTGTTAATTATCTGTCTTGTTGATCTGTCTAATATTGACAGTGGGGTGTTAAAGTCTCCCACTATTATTGTGTGGGAGCCTAAGTCTCCTTGCAGGTCTCTAAGAACTTGTTTTATGAATCTGGGTGCTCCTGTATCGGGTGCATATATATTTAGGATAGTTAGCTCTTTTTGTTGCATTGATCCCTTTACCATTATGTAATGTTCTTTTTTTTTTTGTCTTTTTTGAGCTTTGTTGGCTTAAAGTCCGTTTTGTCAGAAACTAGGATTGCAATCCCTGCGTTTTTTGCTTTCTATTGGCTTGGTAAATTTTCCTCTATTCCTTTATTTTGAGCCCATGTGTGTCTTTGCACATTAGATGGGTCTCCTGAACACAGCACACCAATGGGTCTTGAATCTTTATCCAATTTGCCGGTCTGTGTCTTATAATTAAGGCATTTAGCCCATTTACATTGAAGGTTAGTATTGTTCTGTGTGAATTTGATCCTGTCATTATGATGCTATCTGGTTATTTTGCACACTAGTTGATGGAGTTTTTTCATAGTGTCATTGGTCTTTATATTTTGGTGTGTTTATACAGTGGCTGATACTGGTTTTTCCTTTCACTATTTAGTGCTTCCTTCAGGAGCTTTTGCAAGGCAGGCCTTGTGGTGATGAAATCCCTCAGCAATTGTTTGTCTCGAAGAGATTTTATTTCTCATTTGTCTATTAAGTTTAGTTTGGCTGGATGTAAAATTTTGGGTTCAAAATTCTTTTCTTTAAGAGTGTTGAATATTGGCCCCCAATCTCTTCTGGCTTGTAGGGTTTCTGCTGAGAGGTCTGCTTTTAGTCTGACGGGCTTCTCTTTGTAGGTGATCTGGCTTTTCTCTCTGGCTGTCCTTAATATTTTTTCCTTCATTTTGACCTTGGAGAATATGATGATTATGTCTTGGGGTTGAGCTTCTCGTGGAGTATATTAGTAGAGTTCTCTGTGTTTTCTGATTATGCATGTTGGCCTGTCTTGCTAGGTTGGGAAAGTTCTCCTGTATAATATCCTGAAGTACATTTTCCAGTGTGTTTCCATTCTCCCTGTCTCCTTCAGGTACTCTAATCAATCATAGGTTCCAAATTTTTAGGTAGTCCCATATTTTTTGGAGGCTTTGTTCATTCCTTTTCATTCCTTTTTTCTCTAATCTTGTCTGCATTCTTTATTTCAGCAAGGTGGTCTTCAAACTCTAATATCCTTTCTTCCGCTTGGTCAACTCGGTCATTGATACTTATGTGAAATTCTCGTTCTGTGTTCTTCAACTCCATCAGTTTATTTATGTTCCTCTCTAAACTGGATATTTTAGTTAGCAGTTCCTCTAACCTTTCATCAAGATTCTTAGCTTCTTTGCATTGGGTTAGAACATGCTCCTTTAGCTCACTGGAGTTTTTTTTATTACCCATCTTCTGAAAACTACTTCTATCAATTTGTCCATCTCATCTTCCGTCCAGTTTTATGTTCTTGCTGGAGAGGCATTGCAATCATCTGGAGGAGAACGGGCACTCTGGCCTTTTGAGTTTTCAGTATTTTTTTCATTGATTCTTTCTCATCTTTATGGGTTTGTCTAGTTTTGAGCTTTGAGGCTGCTGACCCTTGGATGGGGTTTTAGTGGGGATGTTTTGTTGTTGATGATGCTGTTGTTGTTGCTTTCTGTTTCTTTGTTTTTCTTTCAATAGGTCCCTCTTCCGTAGGGCTGCTGCCATTTGCTGGGGGTTCACTTCAGGACCTAGTCATCTGGCTCACTCCCACACCTGGAGATATCACTCAAGGAGGCTGGAGAACAGCAAAGATGGGTGCCTGCTCTTTCTTCTGGGATCTCTGACCTCGAGAGGCAGCAACCTGATGCCAGTAGGATCATTCCCGTATAGGGTGTCTGATAACCCCTCTTGGAGGGCCTTACCCAGTTGGATGGCACAGGGAAAAAGACCTGTTTAACGAAGGACTTTGACTCTCCCTTGGTGGAGGGCGTGTGCTTCATTGGGGGAAAATCCACTCATCTGGGCTGCCCAGATTCCTGAGAACTACCAGGAGGAAAGGCTAAGTTTGCTGGTTCACAGAGACTGTGGTCACCCCTCCCCCTAGGGGCTCAGGCCCAGGGAGATCAAGGTTATGTCCCTGAGCCTCTGACTGGAGTTGTTCAAGTTCCTGCAGGGAAGCCCCACCCAGTGAGTAAGGGTGGGTCAAGGTCAGGCGTGAAGAGGTGGTCTGGCTACAGTCTGCCACATGAGGTGTGTTGAGCTTTGGGGAAAACCTCTTGGGACCAAGCCATCTATCCTCCTTGGCTCCAGCAGGGGAAAAGAGTGGCCTGGAGCTATAGAGATGAATGCCACCTTTCCCCCTTCCTGTTGCATAGGGAGCTTAACCTGTTAGGCAGTTATGAGTCCCAGTGCTGGCTGCTGTCCCTCCCCCAAGGAGCTCAAACAGTTTAGACAGCAGGCAGCCATAGCTGTGGTGCTGGTCACCTCTCTCCTTGAGAACGTGGCAGGCTTAAGCAGGTTCTAGCTGTGAGGCTGTTGAGAATCTGCGCAGCTTCAGGGTTGGGACCCTAGGTCCCGGTGGCGTGGGTTCACAAGTAAGGTCTTCCGATCTATGGTTTGCATTGTTTGGTGGAGAAAAGAATGGTTTCCCGGCTGGGTAGCACCCTTATTCACTGCCTACCTTGGCTAAGGGGTTGGTGGCTCCCCTGCCCTGTGTGACTCTCAGGTGGGCTGCTGCACCACACTTCTCTTTCTTTCTCTCCATGTACCACGCCAACTGCCTAGTCAATTCTGATAAGAGAACCTGGATACCTTGGTTGCCAGTGCAGGATTCACATGCTAGTTACATTTTTTGTTTTGTTTTGTTTTGTTTTTTCTCTGATGGGAGCCTCTGATCCTTGGTGCTTCTAGTCGTCCATCTTGGCCTCTCCCCAGTATTTTCTTCTAAGAGTCTTATAGTTTTAAATCTCATGTTTAGGTCTTTGATCCATTTTAAGTTAATTTTGTATAAAGAAGGGGTCCAATTTCATACTTTTGCATGTGGATATTCAGTTTTTCTAACAAAATTTGTAGAAAATACTACAAATACTTCCTTATTTAATACTTGTGGTACCCTTATTTAAAATCATTTGGCCACATGTGAGAGAGTTTATCTCTGGCCTTTCTATTTTATTCCATTTATCTCTATGCCTCTCTTTTTGCCAGAACCACACTGTGTTGATTCCTGTAGTTTTATAGTAAGTTTTGAAATCAGGAAATGTGAGACTTTCACCTATTTTTATTTTTCAAGGTTTTTTTGGCTATTCAGGATCCCTTGAGATTCCATATAAATTTTAGAATGCATTCTTTTTATTCCAGCAAAAATCACCGTTGAAATTTTGATAAGGATTGCATTAATCTATACAGTTGGATATGCTTCTCATTTCCTTTCTTTTGTATTATTTATTTATTTTTTTCTTGGTAGTTACCAGGGGGTTAGCATCAACATCCAAGATTTTATCATTCTAATTTGAATTGATCCCAGTTTAGCTAAGTATTATGCAAATTTTCAGATCCTAAAAGTTCTTCCGATATTGTCATTGTCACAAACTACGTCTTTATACATGGTGTGCTATTATAAATTTAAAATTATTTTTCTATGATTTTATGTCTTTTAAATCATGTAGAAAAGGAAGGAGTTATAAGTAATACATAAAATAATGCTGGCTCTACATTTACGTCTGTACTGTAGTTGTCTTTTCTGCCATTATTTTTTTTTATGACTTCATGTTACTTTCTAGTGTCCCTTCCTTTTATCCTGAAGAATTCCTTTAAACAATTCTTGTGGGGCAGGTCTACTAGCAAAAATTTTCCTCAGCTTTTGCTTTTCAAGTAAGATCTTGATTGTTTTTGTGTTTTTGGCCAATAGTTTTACATAGTAGAGAATTCCTGATTGAATTTTTTTTATTTTTAATCACTTTATGCCAATACATTGCCTTCCGGTTTTCATGATGTCCGATGAGAAATTGGCTCTTAATTTTATTGAGGATCTCTTACATCTGATAAGTCACCTTTTGCTTGTTGCTTTTGAGATTTTCTCTTTGTCAACTGATTAAAATGTCTTGGTATGGATCATTTAGCATTTTTCTATTACAGATCTTGGGTGTATAAATTTATGTTTTTCATTGTATTTGAGAAGTTTTCAGGCTTTAAATTTTCAAAAAATTTCTGTTCCATCTTTCCTTTCCTTCTGGTATTCTCATTACATATATGTTGGTATGACTGATGTCTCATGTGTCCCTTATGTTCTGTTCATTTTCTTTATCTTTTTTTCTTTCTGATGCCTATAGCGAAAAATTTCTATTGACCTACCTTCAAGACCACTTATTCTGTCTTCTACCTTTAATTTGCTTTGAGTCATTCTAGTCAGTCCTTTTAAATTTCCACTATTGTATTTTTTGGCTCCTGTATTTCTATTAGGTCCTTTTAATAAGTTTTATACCTTTACTGATTTTTTTATTTGTTCAATCAGTGCTCTCCTTGTTTCTTTTAGTCATTTTTCCATGATTTTTTCTAGGTTTTTGAAGATATTGAAAAAAGTTATTTTAAAGTCTTTGTCTGATAAGTCTGGGCTTCTTCAGGAAAGGATTCTGTCAGTTTTTTTCCCTATAAATGTGTCATACTTTCTGTTTCTTTTATGTTTTCTAATTTTTGTTGAAACTTTGACATTTGTAATCTTACAATACGAAAATTTTGGAAATCAGATTCTGCTCCCTTCCCAGGGTTTATTGTTATTTCTTGATTGGGCTGCAATCACCTCTTTGTTTAATGACTTATTTTTCTAAGCTATTTTTTGAAAGCTATATTACTTGTTCTGTGTGGTCATTGAAGTTTTCATTCCATTATTTCAGGATTTAGTTCATGTGCTGGTAGAAATTTCCTTAAATGCCTGGAGGAAAAACAAGGAAGAAAACATAACACAAATAGTGCTCCTGTTCTTTGTAGATTGGCTCTAAATGGCTCTAAATTGGGGCACTCCTATAACATGTAGCCTTGACATTACCTTTAGCCTTCACTTTGTGGATGTGTAAAGTGCATAGATTAGCCAGAACTGCAAGCCTAGGGTCCGTTAAGTTCTTTTCTGAACACTTGTCTGGTCCTGGGCAGGTGTGTTCTGTCTCATTTCTCTGGTATATATGAGACATTTTCAAGCAGCCCTTATTCTTCCCTATATGTCCCTTCCCAGAATTTCTGATCTGTCCGCTGTTTACCCTGCCTAATGTCTTTTGACCTAATAAGACGTTGATACTATATGTCTTTAAATGCTTTTGACAGGTGCTACCAAAGCAGCCATTCAAGCTCTGAGGTAGTTCTTTGGGGAGCAAAACAAAGGCAAGTCTTAGATCTGGGCTCTCAGGGAACTTCCAGACAGGTCAGAATATTCATCAATAATATATAATAAACAAGGTTTATTTAGCACCCTCTGGCACTAGCAAGTCACACCAGAGATACTGGCTGCCACCAAGCTTGGGAATGGAGGATTGTAGGTAAATCAGCAAAAATCCTATAGTGATTTCTTCCCACAATGAAGTACAGTCTGTCTTCAGTAAGCACTCCCCTGGTGGTTAATTTTAAAAAATTGTATTCCCAAATATTCAAAACAATTGAATTGTAAAAGTTTTTGACAGCTTAGTGGTTGCTTCAGTGGATGAACTAACTTTTACAGCTTTCTACTTCACTGTTTTCAGTGACTCCACTCATTTTCTTACTACTAATCTATTTGTATCTTTATATTTGAACTGATTTTTTTTCTAATGTAAAGTGTATTGTTGGGTTTTATTTTTTGTTCACTAGACTGTTTCTTAATTGGTGTATTTAGGCAATTCACTTTTAAAGTGGTTATTAATATAGTTAGATTAGTAGATACTATATTTGCATCTGATTTCTATTCATTGTTCTTCTTCTTTTTTTCTCCCTCATTTTCTACTTCTCTAGTTATAACTGAGAATTTCATGTAATTCCATGTTCTTTCTTCCTATATGAATTACACTTGTGTTTTTTAAAAATCTAGTAGTTCTCTAGAGTTTGCAATTAAACATTTACAACAAATTTTAATCCAGTTTCAAACAACATTATACCATTTCATCAGTAGTGCAGGCGTTACATAACAGAGTATTGCTGTTATTCACTTAACTCATCCTTATGCTATAATCTATCAATGAATTGTTACTATTATTATTTGAACAACTATCTCATTAAATAAATTAGGAATAAAAAGAATAAAATATTTTATTTTACCTTAATTTATGTTTTATCTCATGTTCTTGTTTTTAATGTAAGTCCTATATATATGACCTATTGAATTTTTGTTCTTCCTGAAGAGCTTCTTTCTTTATTCTTTTAAAAATATATTTTCTTTGAGACAGAGTCTCACTCTCATTGCCCAGGCTGGAGTGCAGTGGCACAATCTCGGCTTACTGCAGCCTCAACTTCCTGAGCTCAGATGATTCTCCCACCTCAGCCTCCCAAGTATCTAGGACAATTTTTCTTCATCTTCCTTCTTTCTTCTTTCTTTCTTCCTTCTTCCTTCTTTCTTCTCTTCTTCTCTTCCCTCTTCTCTTCTCCTCTCCTTTCTTCTTCTTCTCCTCCT
>NW_012098610.1:48690-49359 GCF_000951045.1 Mandrillus leucophaeus | reverse complement strand
CTTCTTCTTCTTCTTCTTCTTCTTCTTCTTCTTCTTCTTCTTCTTCTTCTTCTTCTTCTTCTTCTTCCTCTTCTTCTTCCTCTTCGTCTTCTGACTTAGATTTTGTCATGTTGCCCAGGCTGACCTCAAACTACTGGAATCCAAGCCATCCACTCATCTTGACCTCTAAAAGTGCTAAGATTACAGGCATGAGCTACCATACCTGGCTAGAGCATCTTTTTTACACATAATGTTTTTACGTATTTATGGGGCACATGGATATTTTGGTACACACATAGGATGTGTAAATGCTCAAGTCAGAGGATTTAGAATATCCATCGCCTTGTGTATTTATTATTCCTATGTATTGAGAACATTTTAAATCCTTTATTCTAGCAATTTTTTATAGAACATAAATTGTTGTTAACTATAGTAACACAACTGCTATCAAACATTAGCTCTTATTTCTTCTATCTAACTGTACGTGTGTACCCATTAACCAACATCTCCCATATCTCCCTAGATGCTTCCCCAACTCTAGTAATTATCATTCTATTCTCTACTTCCATGAGATTCTTTAAGATCCCACATTAGTGAGAGCATGTGATGTTGAACTTCCTGTGACTGATTAATTGCACTTAACATAGTGACCAATAGTTCCATCGATGTTGCTGTAAAAGACAAGATTTC
>NW_012098610.1:33757-43450 GCF_000951045.1 Mandrillus leucophaeus | reverse complement strand
TTTCTCGTGTCATGGTTTTCATCTCTTTCATTTCGTTTATGACCTTCTCTGCATTAATTACTCTAGCCATCAATTCTTCCACTTTTTTTTCAAGAATTTTTGGTTTCTTTGCACTGGGTATGTAATTCCTCCTTTAGCTCTGAGAAGTTTGATGGACTGAAGCCTTCTTCTCTCATCTCATCAAAGTCATTCTCCGTCCAGCTTTGATCCATTGCTGGCGATGAGCTGCACTCCTTTGCCGGGGGAGATGCGCTCTTATTTTTTGAATTTCCAGCTTTTCTGCCCTGCTTTTTCCCCATCTTTGTGGTTTTATCTGCCTCTGCTCTTTGATGATGATGGTGACGTACTGATGGGGTTTTGGTGTAGGTGTCCTTCCTTTTGATCGTTTTCCTTCTAACAGTCAGGACCCTCAGCTGTAGGTTCGTTGGAGATTGCTTGAGGTGCACTCCAGACCCCGTTTGCCTGGGTGTCAGCAGCAGAGGCTGCAGAAGATAGGATATTGCTGAATAGTGAGTGTACCTGTCTGATTCTTGCTTTGGAGGCTTCCTCTCTGGGGTGTACTCCACCCTGTGCGGTGTGGGGTGTCAGACTGCCCCTAGTGGGGGATGTCTCCCAGTTAGGCTACTCAGGGGTCAGGGACCCACTTCTGCAGGCAGTCTGTCCCTTCTCAGATCTCAACCTCCGTGTTGGGAGATCCACTGCTCTCTTCAAAAGTGTCAGACAGAGTCGTTTGCGTCTGCAGAGGTCCACATTTTCTTTAAGTTGATGGACACTTAGATTGTTTTTATATTTTTGCTATTATGAATAGTGTTGCAATAAAAATGGAGTTGCAGGTATCACTTTAATATACTGATTTTCTTTGCTTTGGGCAAATACTCAGTAGTGGGATTGTTGGATTGTATGGTAGTTTCATTTTTCACTTGGGAAACTTTCATTTTGTTTTCTGTAATGACTGTACTAATTTACATTTTTACCAACAATGTATAATGGTTCTCTTTTCTTCACATCCCTGCAAGAATCTGTGAATTTTTATTTTTTTTTATAATAGCCATTCTTACTGAGGTAAAATAATACTTCACTGTAGTTTTGATTTGCATGACCCTGATCATTAGCGATGTTGAGCATTTGTTTATGTACATGTTGGCCATTTGTATGTATTCTTTGAAAAATTTCTATTCAGGTTATTTGCCCATTTTTAATGGGAATATTAGTTTTTGTTTTGTTTTGTTTTGTTTTTTGCTGTTGACTTGTGAGTTCCTTGTATATTCTGGACTTCATTATTTTGTCAGATAAATAGTTTTCAAATATTTTCTCCCATTCAACAAGTTCCTTCTTCACTTTGTTGACTGTTTCCTTTGCTGCACAAAAGTTTTTAAATTTAATATATTACATTTGTCTATTTTTGCTTTTGTTGCCTGTACTTTTGAGATTTTAGCTATAAAATGTATGCCTAAACAAATGTCCTGGAGTATTTTCTCTATGTTTTATTCTAGTGCTGTCATAGCTTTGGGTCTTACATTTGAGTCATTCACCTATTTTGAGTTGATTTTTTTATATAGTGAGAAGTATAGGGCTAGTTTAATTTTTCTGCCTATTGATATCCATTTTTTCTAGCACTATTTATTGAAGAGCGTGTTCCAAGGGGCCTCTTACTTTTCCTTTAAGGGCAGATATGGTGGTATTTAATTCCTTTAGTTTTTGTTTGTCAGAGTGTGTCTTTATTTCTCTTTCACTCTTGAAGAATGATTTTTCAGGATATATAATTCTTGATTAGTGTTTCGTTTTGCTTTACTTCCATCATTTTAAACATTTCACCCAGCTGACTTCTAGTTTGTATGATTTCGACAAGAAGTCGAGTGTAGTTCTTATTCTTGTTTTCTATAGGTAAGTTCTTCTCCTACCTTTCTCTTCCTCCTTATTTCAAGATTTTCTCTTTTTCTTTCTCTTTTGTTTCCTACAATTTAAATATGATATACCTAGATATATGTTTTTGGTATGTATCCTGCTTGACGTTCATCACACTCCCTGAAATTGTGGTTTTGTGTCATTCATTAATTTTCAGAAAGTCTGCTATTTCTACTTCAAATATATCATCTGCTTTATCCTGTCTTCTCTTTCTGGTATTCCAGTTACACACATGTTGAATATTTTGAAATTGTTAAACAATTCTTGGGTATTTTGTTCTGTTTTTAACATTATTTTCTTTTTTTTATCTCAGATTTGAAAGTTTCTATTGACAATATCTTTAAGCCATTTGATTCTTTCTTCAGCTGTGATCAGTCTACTGATGATCCCATTAGACTTTCTTCACTTCTATACAGGTTCTTTTATTTCTAGTATTTATTTTTTATTTTATTCTTGGGGTTTCCATATCTGTGCTTATTATATTATCCATATGTAACTGAATGTTAACTATGTTTTCATTAACATCCCTAACATTGCAATCATAGTTATTTTAAATTTCCATTCTAGACTTTTCAAAATCTGTCATATTTGAGTCTGATTCAGATTTTGCTTTATATTTTCATACTGTGTTTTTCTTACTTTTTAGTAAGAAAAGTGTTTTTCTAACTTTTTATGTTGAAAGCCAGATGTAATAACATGATAACCCAAGTTCCCACTAGATAATAGAAACTGAAGTAAATAGAGATTTAGTGTGAGATTTCATATTAATCTGGCTAGGAATTGGCTGTGTTTAATGTTTTCCGTAGTTGTAGACACCAGAGGCTTTAATTTTTCCCAGTGTCCCTAGTTTGCTCTCCCTTATTGTCTTTGAGTTTCCTTAAAATTCTTTCTTAAATAAAGTCAGCATCTTGACCTTCTTTTATTTGTAATCCACTATTATTTCACAGGAGTCTTGTTGATGTTGTGGTTATTTATGGAGCAGGGCAAGTTCTGTAATTGAATTGTTACTTCTTATTCTCTTTGTGAGCCTATGTCACTTCCCAAGTATTTCTTTGCTTTTTGTCCCACTCATAAATGAGACAAGAAGATTAGAGGAGGCTAGAGTGGAGTACATAACCTTCCCTCAGGTTTAATAACATTCTGGTAAAGTCTTTTTTCCTCAAGTGTAGGCCTTTGTTATTGAAAATATTCTACATGTATTTAAAATAGTTTTCCTTTTCCCTACTAGGAACAGGAGAAGATTTTTTTTGGCTTTTAAAGGGCGTGCTGGGTTTCCTGGTGGTATAAATGATGGAAGTGTGGAGGCCTTTCCTTGTATTAGGTGATCCTGATGCTTTTGAAGTGAAGTGATTAGGTACTCTGTAGACTGTCCTTCAATTTGGGTTTTCCTGATGTTTTCACGTAATTAGATTGGATTTTAGGAAATAATACCAGAGAGATAATGGGCCTTTTTCAGAGTGTCCTATCAAGAGAAACATGATGTTAATATGTTTTGCTATTGGTTGTCTTATTATCAGTAGACCACTTGATCCCTAGGTTTAGGTAGTCTCTGGGAGGTTTCCTCAGAGTAATTCTACTATTTTATCTTTCATAATTAATACATATCTTTCAGGAGTTTCAGCTGAATGGATTTTGGCCATTGCACAGAGCCAGGTGTCTGCTTTCACAGTTCCTTACAGAACAATTTTATCACTCTACAAATTATCTCATGTTGCAGCCTTGAAGTGAATCTCTTCTCCCAACTCTCATCTCTAGTAACTACTGATCTATTTTTCATCTCTATAATTTTACCTTTTCCAGAAAATCATATAATAGAATTATTTAAATATGTAGCCTTTTGGATCTGGCACTTTTCACATAGCAAAATGCGTTTGCTATTCATTTACTTTTGAACAGTACTCCATGGTATGGATATACTACAGTTTGTTTTCCCATTTTAGGTTAATTTAATTATTGTCAGGATTTAATGGCCAGCTCTTGACAATAGCAAATTATCAGGATCTCTATACTGTTTCAAAGTCATGATTTAAACATTCTCCACATTCAATCCATAGGCAGAGCAGGGATTATTAGCCCCAGTTTGCAATTGAGGAAATTGTGGTTTAAAAAATAAATAATCTACTACTCACAATAGAGCAAGTTAGTGGTAGGGCCAGGATTATGAGCTCAGATTTTCTGATTTCCAGACCAATACTTGAACACAAGCAGGGGAGAAAAATGATTATGATCCCCAGATCCACATTGGTGAATAGGCCTAGGAAGATTTAATTTGGCCTGAGCAAGAGAGAGTCTAGAAAATACTCTGGAAACTCTAATTCATATAAAGGGGTTGCAACTGGAACTGAAAGAAGACTAGACAATCTTCAAGCAGCAGCAGGAGAGAGTGTTCAATTAGAATTAAGATATAAAATGGGACACCTGGAGTTATTTTTTCTTTAAAAATAGATTAAAGCATAACGAGAATATGTCATAGAAAACCCACCTGCCTCCAGGTTGTGAACCAGGGAATAGAGGAATCGCAAGAATAAGTCTACGCCTCAGCATTTCTGGTTTACTGGGAAGGTTCTATAAGATAAATGAATGTTTTCATTGATCCACAACTGTGTGTTGAATCATAGATGTCTAGAATGCCAGATCTGAAAGTAATCCTAAAGATTATCTAGTCCAACCTCCCTATTCTGAGTATGAGGAAATTGAAGTCAAGTGAAGGGAAATGACTGCACAAGGTCAAACAGGGAGATTGGCAGTAAGGTTTCCTAAGTATCAAGCACTCACATTGATGTTTTCTGAAAGCCATTATCTGCAGACCCATTTATTTGATCATCACTTTATTCAATGAATATTTACTGATCAATATTGGTTTGGGTCTTGGATATCTTCAGGTTTCACAAACTTGCAGTATCTTATACAGACACACAAACAATACAGTAATATTACACATTTCACTGTTTCTTGATCCCACATAACTAATTAAAGACCCTCTTGGAATCTTATATAGTATTTCCAGGGATTTCACATATCTTACTTGTATCTATGTCTGCTTTTCCTATTCTTCACCTCTGTTCTGCCTAGTCCTGCAACCTTCCTTGTGCAATACCACTGGAGCCCTCATTATGGCAAAGTTATCAGATAGCCTATGTCAAAGAAGGGGAAAATATGTTCCCTCCATTTGCATTCTGCCTTGTAAGAGACATTTCTCTTTTTTTTTCTTTTTTTTTAAATTAAAATTTAAGTTCTAGGGTTCATGTGCACAATGTGCAGGTTTGTTACATATGTATACTTGTGCCATGTTGGTGTGCTGCACCCATCAACTCATCAGCACCCAGCAACTCATCATAAGAGACATTTCTAATCAGTACTACTGAAGCTCTTACTCATTCAGTTTCAGCAAAAAGCACTTTCATAAGCTCCTCAGACCTGACTCTTTCTTCCTTCAGAATCTGATCTGAGGAGGCTCCTTGATCCTCTGTCACATAAGCCTCTGGCAGGCTCACCCACCAGTTTACCAGGCATGCTTTATCTGTCTGAATTTCAATTTAGATGCAAGCTGTAAATCCCCAGATCCCGTTTTTCACCTCCTGCTCACCCAGGCTTGAACAACTGGCATTACAAACTTATCTTGGCTTCTTGTAACTTAAAATAGCTAGCATGTTGCATTGTACTTTGATATCCTTTGAGGTCGGTTGTTCCTCAATAGGGTCAATTTTGCTCTTTGGCTCTCCTATCAGGGAACATTTGGCAATCCTGGAGACATTTTTGGTTATTACACCACTGGAAGGAGTGCTGTTAGCATCTAGTGAGTAAAGAATAGGAATGCAGCTAAACATGCTACAATGCACAGGATGCCCCCACCCCAACAAAAAAGTTATATAGAACAAAATATTAATCTTGTCTAGGTTAAGAAACCTTACTTTAAAGTAGGATCAGGGTCAAGATAAGTTTAACACCTACTCACAAATACACTCTATAATCTTTGAGTTATTCAGAAAAACCACACTTGAGTCACAATGTCTGTGAATATATGTGTTAATAGTAATAATAGCTAAAGATTACACAGCACTTTTCATGTTCTAAGCACTATTCTAAGTGCTTTATATGGATTTTCTCATTTAAACCTCACATTAATCTTATGAGAAAGATACTGTCACTAATCCCTATTTTTTTTAAATAGTTGAATCAAGATAAGTTTCTAGAAGTGCGATGTAAGATTCTGTTCTAACCTAGAGGTCAGTCAATCAATACTTATTTAGTAGAGAAGATCCTATACTAGGTGTTAGTATTACAGAAACAAATGAGACTCCGCCCCTTGATAAGGGTAGGGTGGCCAATAAGGGGCTGCCCTTTGTAGTTAAAACATCATCCAATTTCACAATAAGGCCTACATGATCTGCCCCTGACTGACAGTAAGGTAATTTTCCTCTCTGAATTTTAGTTTCATTTCAACATAATATCAGAGTTGTAGACTTGGTAGTTTATTGCTCTGATGTTTGATCATTTTATGCTTTTTACGTGCTTTTTTCAAGTATTGTCTGTTATGGCCTATAAGGCTCTTTGGGGAAGGGACCTGAGTATTACTTTGGTACACTTACACAGCTAGCTCCTGATTACATTGTTTTTGGTGATTAAAGCAGCCTAGTAGTGAGTGGATACCTAGCAGTGAGAGAGGTAGAGAGGTCTTGGAAACAAAGAGATGGCTAGTGGGATTGGACTGACTGGAGTTTGGTGGGGCCTATCTGGGAAGGCTCCTTGAGTAAGTCTTTTTATGCTAAATGGAATCTATTTCTATATTTCTAGTTGGAGTTTCAACTCTCCTGAAAAGAGGACAATGGCCATAAGATTTTTTTCTTTGACAATACTGGGAATTGATTAAAGAAGAAGAGGAAAACTGGAGATAAAATGGAACGAGAGACGAAAAAAGATCAGAGATAAGATGAGAGAAAAGGAAGAAGTTAGAAAAGAAATGGAAAGGGTGTAAGGTGAGAAAGATAGAAAAGAAAGGGAGGAGAAAAAAGTGAAAAAGACAAGAGATATGAGGAATACAAGAAGAAGAAAACAAGAGAAGTAGAGAAAAGGAGCTGAGAATCTGGGGAGAAGTACAAACGAAAAGAGAAAGGAAAAGAAAAGTGGCTAAATGGAAGAAAGGAAATATAAATGTAGTCCTTTGTAACTGAATGACCACCAGATGCCTAGAGAAAAATCTTAAGTATCATTAGTATTCCAGACGCTCACAGCTTTATGGAAGAAGGTATTACTGAACTTTACATATTTTTTTATGGAATAAAATTGGTCTTGGCAACACACTGTGCCAGGGAGAATGGCAGTGCATCACCATGGCTTTTAAATGTATCAGCATCCTTCCTTGCTGGAACAAACACGCATGCCTCAGACAGATAAACATGAAGCCCTGAGAAGCTGCATGTGTGGTACATTTTCCTGGAATAGTTATAATGGCTTGAATTTCTCTCTCGCCTAGGACCGTGGTCCTGTGAAATAAATGAAAAGTCAAACTCAAGAATTTTAGGCTACTTTGGTTCCAATTTCCAAATATTAGTGAATTTGGACCATCAGTCCTTTGATTTATAGAACATTATTGCTAAGAGAACACTGAAGATTTTCTTTCAATGCCAGCCTGCTCACCCACAATATACATACAACTTCCCACTTCAGAGAGATGGGAATGGACTCATGTAGGCCTCCTACCACCTTGACAAATACCCTTTTCCAGGGTCTTATGTGCTTCGACTAATGCCAACATGAGGTACAAAAATAATAGGCAAAACCTATTACAAATCAGACTAAAAGTTTGGCCTGCTGAAAGGTACTCAAATTCCTCTTGTTCTATCTGTCACTGGCCAAGTGGAAGGAGTGTATTGTAGATATTAGGGGAAGAGAAGTAGACTAGGAACAGGGGGAAATCCTCTATTTAGGAGCTTTGCTGATTTCTAAGCAGAATGAAGGAAGAGCACAACAAGAGATGCGCCATAAGGAAAAAAGTGAAAGTGGAGAGGGAGATGGAATGGCTTTGACACTTTTCAAGAGTCTGAATGTTTACGATGTGTCACATGCTGTACTACTTTATTTCATTTAGTCTTTGTATTGATCTTATGAGATAGTCATTACTGACCATATTTTATAATAGAGGAAATTGAGGCTCATAAAAGTGAAGTGGCCCCACCAAGGTCACAGAGAAGCAACAAAGGTGGGATTTAATCTCTGGCCTTTCTGTCTTTAAATGTTTCATTATTTTCTGCTTATGCCAAATGCCTAGCAGTTCCTTGCCCTTTAAAAGGCTAGTTTGTTTTAGTTCTCAGAAGTTGGATGAGATAAGATCATAGAACTATAAAGTGTCAGGCCTGAAAGGGGCCTTGGAGACCACCTAGATCCATGCTTTTCCAACCTCCTCACCTCTCAAAACCTTTTGGATTTAATTTTTCTCCTGTCCTTTGAAATCATTCCTCTTTTCCAAATTCTACATTCATGATAAAGATGCCAAAAACAATTACAACAAAAATGAAAATTGACAAATGGGACCTAACTAAACTGAAGAGCTTCTGCCAGGAAAAAAAAAAAAAAAAAGAAAGAAAGAAAGAAAAAAAAAAAAACTATCAACAGAGTAAACAGTAATCTCAGTAACCTTATGGAATGTGAGAAAATTTTTGCAAACCATAAATCTGACAAAGGTTTAATATCCAGGATCTACAAGGAACTTAAACAAATTTACAAGCAAAACTCAAACAACCCCATCATAAAGTGGGTAAAAAACAGGAACATATACTTTTAACAGAAGACATACATATTGCCAACAGGGATATGAAGAAAATGATCAATATTACTAGTCATTGAAGAAATGCAAGTTGGGGGCGTGCCCAAGATGGTCAAATAGGAACAGCTCCAGCCTCCAGCTCCCAGTGTGAGTGACACAGAATACGGGTGATTTCTGCATTTTCAACTGAGGTACCAAGTTCATCTCACTAGGGAGTGCCAGTCAATTGGTGCTGGTCAGCTGGTGCAGAACCACCAGTGAGAGCTGAAGCAGGGTGAGGCATAGCCTCACCTGGGAAGCACAAGGGGGAAGGGAATCCCTTTTCCTAGCCAAGGGAAACTGAGATACACAACACCTGGAAAATCGGGTAACTCACACCCTAATACTGCACTTTACCAAGGGTCTTAGCAAACGGCACACCCAGAGATTATATCCCACACCTGGGCTGGAGGGTCCCATAGCCACAGAGCCTCCCTCGTTGCTAGCACAGCAGTCTGAGATCTAATTGCAAGGCAGCAGCGAGGCTGGGGGAGGGGCACCCACCATTGCTGAGGCTTAAGTAGGTAAACAAAGCTGCCAGGAAGCTCGAACTGGATGGAGCTCACCGCAGCACAAGGAGGCCTGCCTGCCTCTGTAGACTCCTCTGGGGACAGGGCATAGCTAAATAAGAAGCAGCAGAAACGTCGGCAGAGGTAAATGACCGTGTCTGACAGCTTTGAAGACAGCAGTGCATTTCCCAGCATGGAGGTTGAGATCTGAGAACGGACAGATTGCCTGCTCAAGTGGGTCCCTGACCCTTGTGTAGCCTAACTGGGAGACATCCCCCATTAGGTGCAGACCAACACCTCACAACTCACATGGCAGGGTACACCCCTGAGATGAAGCTTCCAGAGCAAGAATCAGACAGCAACACTCACTGTTCAGCAATATTCTATCTTCTGCAGCCTCCGCTGCTGATACCCAGGCAAACAGGGTCTGGAGTGGACCTCAAGCAAATTCCAACAGACCTACAGCTGAGGGTCCTG
>NW_012098610.1:27635-28187 GCF_000951045.1 Mandrillus leucophaeus | reverse complement strand
GCATATAAACAGAACCAAAGACAAAAACCACATGATTATCTCAATAGATGCAGAAAAGGCCTTTGACAAAATTCAACAGCTCTTCATGCTAAAAAGTCTCAATAAATTCGGTATTGATAGAACGTATCTCAAAAAAATAAGAGCTATTTATGACAAACCCACAGCTAAAATCATAATGAATGGGCAAAATGTGGAAGCATTCCCTTTGAAAACTGTCACAAGACAGGGATACCTTCTCTCACCACTCCTATTCAACATAGTGTTGGAAGTTCTGGCTAGGACAATCAGGAAGAGAAAGAAATCAAGGGTATTCAGTTAGGAAAAGAAGAAGTCAAATTGTCCCTGTTTGCACATGACATGATTGTATATTTAGAAAACCCTATTGTCTCAACCCAAAGTTTCTTAAGCTGATAAATAAATTCAGCAAAGTCTCAGGATACAAAATCACTCTGCAAATATCACAAGCATTCTTATACACCAGTAACAGACAAACAGAGAGCCAAATCATGAATGAACTCCCATTCACAATAGCTTCAAAGAGAATAAAATACC
>NW_012098610.1:1215-23405 GCF_000951045.1 Mandrillus leucophaeus | reverse complement strand
GTATGTTTATTGCAGCACTATTCACAATAGCAAAGACTTGGAATCAACCCAAATGTCCATCAGTGACAGACTGGATTAAGAAAATGTGGCACATACACACCATGGAATAGTTTGTAGCCATAAAAAACGATGAGTTCGTGTCCTTTGTATGAACATGGTTGCAGCTGGAAACCATCATTCTCAGCAAATTATTACAAGAACGAAAAACCAAATACTGCATGTTCTCACTCATAGTTGGGAACTGAACAATGAGATCACTTGGACACAGGAAGGGGAGCATCACACACTGGATCCTATTGTGGGGAGGGGGTAAGGGGGAAAGATAGCATTAGGAGATATATCTAACATAAATGACGAGTTAATGGATGCAGCACACCAACATGGCACATGTATACATATGTAACAAACCTGCACATTGTGCACATGTACCCTAGAACTTAAAGTATAATTAAAAAAAAAAAGAAAAGTAGTTGGATTAACTATATGTCATGTCAAGATATTAGTTGCTTAAACAATAATATTAATACACCCTTCAGAAGCTTCCTAAGGAACACACACACACACACACACACACGGTAAAATGAAGAGTCATACAAAGTTCTTGTTTAAAGATAAAGACATGGTTTTACCTCTCCCCAACTTAATTTTCTTATTAAGTTAAAATTTATTCAAAATTCTACTTGACTTAATATTGGGAGATAATAAAGTGATTAAAAATTTCATCAAGAAGAAGGAGCATGAAGTAATATCCAACATCATTTCTTAAAAGTAAAGTCTGCAGTATACTGAAATTTGTTGCAACATGTATTAAAATGCATTGTAGTGTTTTAGTATCAGAAGTAATATGGTAAAGAGCTATTTCAAATAGAAAAAGGTGGGGTTTTCAATGATTATCATTGACGTAAACAGCTAATTGTTTATAAAAAGAAGTAAAATCACATCCCTACCTCACACTTTTCACATGCAAATTTCTATCTGGAGGGGTATATAAATGTAAAAATGAATGAATCAATTAATAAAAATGGACTTACTCATAAAAAAAAAAAAGAAACGCAAATCAAAGCCTCAATGACATACAATCTCATACCAGTCAGAATGACTATTACTGAAAAGTCAAAAATAACAGATGCTGGGTAGGTTGTAGAAAAAAGGGAATGCTTATACACTGCTTGTGGGAATGTAAATCAGTTCAACCATTGTGGAAAGCTGTGCAGCGATTCCTCAAAAAACTTGCCACTCTATCCAGCAAACCCGTTATTGAGTATATTCCCAAAAGAATATAAATCATTCTACCATAAAGACAAAGGCATGTGTATGTTCATTGCAGCACTACTTACAATAGCAAAGGCATAGTATCAACCTAAATGCCCGTTAATGGTCGACTGGATAAAGAAAACGTGGTACAGATACACCATGGAAGAGCATGCAGCCATGAAAAAGAATCAGATTATGTCCATTGCAGCAACATGGGTGGATGTAGAGGCCATTATCCTGAGTGAATTAACAGAATAGAAAACCAGATACCCCATGTTCTCACTTATAAGTAGGAACTAAACATTTAGTACATATAGACAAAAAGAATGGAATAACAGACAACAGGGCCTACTTGAGGGTGGAGAGTGGGAGGAAGGTGAGGATCGAAAAACTACCTATTGGATACTATACTGATCACCTGGATGATGAAATAATCTGTACACCACACCCCTGCAACATGCAATTTGCCTATATAACAAACCTGCACTTGTGCCACTGAACCTAAAATAAAAGTTTAAAAAATGCTAGAAAATAACAACAATGCAAACTAAGAAGCAATAAAAAAAATTTAAAAACCATTTGTCTTTAAAATAAACAGCATTCATTAAGCAATAACTAAGTTGTGTTGCCACTTGTATTAGTCAAAGACATATGTGGGCTGCACAGGGGAACTTGTGGTTCACTGAGTTGAGCACAGTCATTACTCTGAGCTGCCATTAGGCTTCTCAGAAGTAGGCCTTAAAATTTTCTTTAGGACCAACATGGCTATAGTGAAAGACTTACAAATTAAGTCCTGTCTATCATTTTGCATGTGGGAAAACTGAAGTTCAGGGAGGCTGAGTGACTTGCCTGGCTTTAGATATGTAGTTAATGACCAGATTGGCACAGGACCCAAATTTGTCTCCTATTTCATCTTCTTCTATGTCAGGCTCTCTTTGTCCTTAAGCAATTTTCTGTTTGTTTGTTTTCATCTGAGAGTGCTGTATTTTCAGGGCTCCACTATTTCCTCTGATGGCAGATATTTCTACCTAGGAAGTTTTTCCACAGTATAAGTTTATTTGGTTTTGTCTGTTGAAGAGAATTAGCCAAGGTGTTTAATGTTAGTCATTATCTTGCTGCTGTTAAATGGGCCGGTGTGATGGAGGGCTTGAAAAATGGGAGGGGACACTGTGACAGCAGTTCTCTTAGAAATCCCAGAACTAAGAATTGTTAGGAATCCAAATAGAAAAACCAATCCAATCCTGCCTTTGAAGAAATCCCTCTGTAGTTAAGGAGATGGTAACTCTACCTAAAACTCAAGATTAATTAAAAATAATCAAAAGACTCAACAAATGTGTATTTTATTCTATTGAGGCAAATTTACTAATTAGCTAATTGGTAAATATTTAATAATGGCCCAGCATGTACTAGGCACCGTTCTAGGCCAGTGATGAGCAAACGTTTTCTGTAAAGAGCTACATTGTGTATATTTTAAACTTTGTGGGCTGTACATCTCGTTTAAATTACCCAATTTTATTATTATAGTGTGAAAGCAGCAGCCATAGACAATACATAAATAAATGAGTACGTTTGTGTTCCAATAAAATGTTCTTTCCAAAAATGTGGTGGACAGATTTGGCCTGTATGCCAGTTTTCCAGCCTGTGTTTGATATCCTGGAGATACAGCAGTTTGTTAGTGATAGGTCCTCATTTGCAAGGCACTTACAGTCTAGTAGAGAGATATGTACACTAAGCAAACCATTATAGGAATTAAGGAGTCTTCTCTGAGAAAAATCATGTGGTGATGCTTGAGAGCAAAGAATAAGGAAATTTAATTTAGCCTACGGAGTCAGGAAAGGCTTTCTTGAAGTGGTGACATTAAAGCTGAGGCCCGAAAAATGAGTATAAGTTTTCTAGATAAAAAAAAGGGCAGGCAGCAAGTTCCAGGTCCAGACACAAGAGCTATTTAGTTGTCATGTCCCCTTAGGCTCATTAGCCAAGAGGCTGTGACAGTTGTCTGAGACTTGTTTTGATGATCTTGCATTGGGAGTTATACCTGATGTAAATGACGAGTTGGTGGGTGCAGCACAGCAACATGGCACAAGTATACATATGTAACAAACCTGCACGTTATGCACATGTACCCTACAACTTAAAGTATAATAATAATAAATAAATTTAAAAAAAAAAAGAAAAAAAGAAAAAAAAAAGAAAGTTATGAGGAATGCTGTCAAGCAATTTGCAGAATGTACCTTTATTGGAATTTCTTTGGTGTTTTTATTATAACTAGGCTGTATGTTATGGGTTTTGGTGAGGAAGACCAAGACATAAAGTGTTGTTTTCAATGCATCACACTAAAGATATGCTATTAACATGATTCATCAGTGTTAATGTTGATCATGATTTCCTGGATGAGGTAGTATTTGAAATTAATTTTAAGTGCAATGAATATCCAGATTTCTGGCTTGAGCAACTGGGAGGATAGCAGTGGTATTTGGTGAACCAAGGGCACTAGAGAAGGTACAGACTAATTTTGAGGGATGATGGGTTGTAAGAGTCCAATTTTGAACATGTTGAGTTTGAGGTGACTGTAGGACATCCAGTGGCCATGCCTAGTAGGCAGGTAGATATACTGGTTTGGAATTTAAGACAAAAGTCTGAACTTGAGGAATAGATTGAAGAGAAATCATCATGTAAAGGCCATGGCCATGGATGAAGTAACTATTGAGAATGTGTCAGTACAGAAGAATGCATAAAGAAGGGTCCAAACTGTACATTTTAAAGGTTAGTAGAAGAGGAATCACTATTATTGGAGATTGGAAGGAGAAGTTGGGAGGTAAGAGGAAAATGTCCAGAATATAGTGTCACAGAAGCCAGTGAAAGGAAATGTTGCATGGCAAACTGTTCAGATCATGTAAGAATTTGGCAAATTAAGGCCTGAAAAAACATCACACATTAATTCCACAAATATTTATTGAGTACAGACTTTGTTGCAGACACTCTTCTAGGTACTGGGAAAACATTTGAATAAGATGGACGAAGTCCATTGGCTAGACTGAAAGGGAAATCATTGTTCCTCTTAGTGAAGGCAGTGTCAATGGAGTGATGTGAGTAGATCTCAAAAGTGGGTTGAAAGTGAGTGGGAAGAAAAAAAACAGAGATAATAACTATAGTTAACTCTTTCATGAAGTTTAGCTGTGAAGAGAAGGAGAGAGGGCAATAACTGCAGTGAGACATAGGATGCAGAGATTTTTGAAAGATGGAAGTCTTGAGCATGTCTCAAGACCAATGAGTAGGAGTCTATGATGATAGAGTATGAAGACGTCTACGAAAAGGCATAATAATTACTAGAGTGAGGCCTCTGGGAAGGTGGAAGGGGTTGGAGCCCAGGAAATGAGTGGAAAGCTTAGCTTCAGATATCAGACTCTCTGATACTTAAAGGTACTTTGGCCTCTTTTGACTTTGTATCTCCAGGGTCAGACTCTGTACATAGGCATTCCAAATTTTGGTATAACAATTGAGTAAAAAGAATAATTGAAGGAGAGAAGAAAGAGTTGAAAGGAGGAAAAGGGAGAGAGAAAGAGTTAAAAAAAAAAACACACAGAGAGAGAGAGAGTACAGGAGGAAGGAAGGCGGGAGGGAGGAAGTAAGGAAGATTCTGTTTCAGGATAACCTGACTAGAATGTTACAGAAGTGATTCCTGTGTTAGGTGGGAAGTTACAATAGAGCTGTAAGCTCCCTTCTTGTGCTTAGAACACTGAAGTGTCAAGAACCTACAACCTGCTAAGAATTCCTCAGACTGAACTGAAAGCCAAAGCCTTACATGTGGATGATGGAAATATGGGCTCTAAAGAGGAGCTGAAGGATTCAGGAGTCAAGGTAGATTTGTCTTTGAGAGGCTAAGTCGAGTTCACTTTGACTCCTGAATACTCCAGCTACTCTATGCATAGACCAAAAAATGAGCTCTATTCTGGCAGGGTGAAACAGGCTCTCTGCCAACAGTCTCCCATGGGTCTTTCTCACTGACCATGGGAAAGAAACAGTAGTGTACCTCCTTAAGCCAGGATAGTTTAATTCCTACTAATTATTTGCCTAGGTTTTTCTAGTAGACTAGGCTGCCTGGTTCTAGGAAATAAGCAGGGACATTAACATTTGGGGAGCTACCCACTCATCCAGGTCAATTCAGTAGTAGAGAAGCCCATCAAGCTTCTTTGACAGGACAGTTGTTGCTATCATTTGTTGAGATACTAGCTAGATGGGAATGGTAAGAGTGGCATGAAATTTTCTCAAACTAGCTTATCTGAGAGCTCAAATTCAGAAATTTGTTTGTCCTAGAAGTCTCAGAACCTAAATGACATGTGTGGCTAAAAATACCACCATATTTACAAACATTTTTCACTTTCCTTGGGTTTGGTAATCTAGACTTTTGAAAAAAAAAATTCAGCTTGACCTGAGATACTTACGATTGAGAATTAAAATCTAAGATTCCACAAAGCCTTTGGAAATTATATAATCCTACCTGCTCATTTGGGATGGAAAAATAGACTCAGAAATGGAAAAAAAATAACTCAAAGTCACACAGCTCATAGACTCATAACTTTTAGAGTTAAAGACTTCATTAAAAACTTATTTGACTTAGACAAGGAAGAGTTGAATTCAATTCTTGGCTCTGCCAGTCAGCAGCTGTATAACTAGGAGCTTGTTAGCCTCCACTATCTTTAGTTCCCTAAAGTGTAAAGCAGATATGTTAATAATATTAATTTCACAGGGTTATTTTTATAGGTCAAGTGAAATGAAATGTGTCACCATACTTGGCCTTTAAAATACTACAGACCCTACATTTTAGACAAGAGAATTGAAACAGAATGACTTATTGCTTATTGAAATATTAATGAGTATTCTAGAAAACAATGAGGGTTCCATAACCAAATCAATTGTGAAACTGTTCAACCAGGAAAAACATGTTAGTTATATGTTTAACTTTTATTTACAGGACCCGTTGAAGTCTTTGATATGGTAATGTGTGTTGTGACTCTCCAAGAGGGGATAGAATCAAGATTAAAAAAAAGTAGATACTATTTACCTCAAGTGTTGCGAAGTTTAAATAACAGTGCTTGACACTTAGTAGGCATTAATTTAGTTTCTTACCTCCTTTTCTTCACCCTCACTGCTCTGTACCTCCACTGAAGGTGGACTGTAAAGGCATGCTTTAGACATGTACTAGCAATGTGTAACACTTTCTTCTAGCCAGAAATACAGGATTTCCCCAGACTGAAAATCCTGCCCACTGGAAGTCAAGCACTACACTGGATGCCTTGTAACTTCTGGTGACCTTTTGGTCTTGTGTGTTTCCAATTTGCCAACAGTCACTGGCAAGTAGTAAAGGCACTTTGTGCTCAGGTTATAATGCATCTAAGTCCTTTCCTTTTACAGAGACTTGAGCTTCTTTAACTGATCATCTATTCCAATCATCTCCCAGCACACTGACTTTCTTGTTCAGGGGTTTGTATTTATTTTAATACTACTTTCTGCAGACATTGAAATTTCTTTTTCTCATTCATTTCCCCCCACTGCTTCCAATCTGTCTCTCTCCTCATCTGTTAAGACAAAGTAATACCTGTTTTTTTTCCCACTGCATAATCACAGGGCCACTCATTCCAGTGAATGGGCATAATCATAACCAAGCCAAGCCCGGTAGTTGTCACTCTTGAAAGGGCTCTGAGTAGAAGTGCCTGTAATTGACCCATTGAATAGAACGTCAGAGGCATTTAAGATTAGACCAGTCTCCAACACTGTCCTTACAAATCTGGCTCAGATTTTCTGATATCCTCCTTGCACCAGTACTTCATTCTTCTCTTGAGACCCAATCTGAATTATTAATCTAGTTCTTGAACCTTGTGCTCTGGCCATGTTCAGAAATATTACCAGAACTGTTGTAGCCAGGGCCTTGAAATTCAAATCTGTATTGCCTTAGGGAGAGTTTTATCTGGAGACCTTGAGGATACTTAATTTATTCAGTCATTTTCTGAAAAGTTGCCTGCCTTGAGCCAAACATCATATATATATATACACACACATACAAACACACACACACATATATATGTATATATGAGGAGAGAGAGAGCACGTCATATGCTATTATAAGTTGAAAACTTTTATTCGTTAAGCATTTGTTTTTATGGTACTTGTATTCATATTTGATGTCTTTTAAGTGTGCCACTCAAAACTCTAGCATTTTTGGAAGTGTGTCATAAGCACTAAATATTTGAAAACCACTATCTTCAAGGAAAGTTTGGGTCCTTCAACATGTTTCATATTCAGTCTTCCTCTTAGGACTGATAAGGACATGAACAAGGGAGGTAACCGCTCTCAGCCTCCACCTAGTATAGTGTCATTTAATACTCACTCTGAGGAAGGTATAATTATTAACATCCTATATGTGTAAAAAGAAAATCAGAGGGAAGATGTGGGGCCACTATTTAAATCATACTCAATAATTCAGATGAATGTATGTCAAGGAGGGACGAATGGGGATAGAAGAAGGTTTTGTATATTACCAAAGCATCTTGGCAATGTTCTCCTAAATTTTTTCCAGCACACTGTCATCCACTGCTAAGAATTTAAAAACAAAATTAAAAATGAAGTGCTCCTGCAAGTGTCCAAGAGAATAAGCAAATTACAGTTTATTCCCAAGCTAGCAACATAGAGGGGATACTATCACTTAGAGTCACTGTTGTTCAGGTGGCAGTGTGATGTGGCATTATTATAAGCAGAGGTTTAAGAATAAATAGCCCTGTGTTAGAATTTAAGCTCTGCTTTTTATTCTGCATGAATAGACTTGAGCAAATTTTGCAAGCTGTGAAACTCAGTGTTCTCATCTGTAAAATGGTGTTAATAAACTACCTACCTGTTTCATAAGATTCTTGTAAAGCATGGTGCGTGATGTATTATAAAATGACAGGATGTAATCTGTCATTATTATTATGAAGCAGATTATGATAATGATGATTATAATTATGGAACTGGGATTCCATTTATAATGTCATTAATTATCATGAGAAAGTCAACCATTTGACAAAATAATTGTAAAGGGAATTCAGGATTCAGCCTGCCTGTGGTGTACGAAAAAACGATAAAATTTATTCAGGAGGCCAGAGTCTGAGTCCTGAATCTGCCCCTAGCTACTTCAGTTATCTTGTTGCCTCTCTGCATTACAGTTTTCTTGTCTGTGCAATGGGTATTTTGGGGAAAATAAATGAATATTAAAAAAAAAGAGCATGGATGTAAAAGCACCTTGCAGTGATAACCAAGAGGCTGTGGTTATTAACATGTGTAAGGACTGGAGTATATGAGCTCAATTCTGAGATTCTGCAAGTATCTGGATTTCTTTCTATTCATAACTCTACCCATCTTACTGAGGGCATGGACCTTGATGTTGCAAGGGTTGACTCCCAGAAGGGGAAGGATGCAATTGCTTTAGGATCTGGAATCCAAGTGGAAGTGAGCTGAAAAGTTAGAAATGGGATATCATAGAAGAGGCAGATGTCCTATGTACGAAGTACCTGGTTTGTTTACACTCATTACCTAACTGAATCCTCTAAATAGTTATATAAGGTAGCAATAATAATGACCATTTTATTTATTTATTTTTTTTTTGAGACGGAGTCTTGCTCTGTCACCCAAGCTGGAGTGCAGTGGCCGGATCTCAGCTCACTGCAAGCCATTCTCCTGTCTCAGCCTCTGGAGTAGCTAGGACTACAGGCGTTCACGCCATTCTCCTGTCTCAGCCTCTGGAGTAGCTAGGACTACAGGCGTCCGCCACCACGCCCGGCTAGCTTTTTGTATTTTTTTAGTAGAGACGGGGTTTCACAGTGTTAGCCAGGATGGTCTCGATCTCCTGACCTCGTGATCCGCCCGTCTCGGCCTCCCAAAGTGCTGGGATTACAGGCTTGAGCCACCGCGCCCGGCTGGACTCAGGAAGGGGAACATCACACACGGGGGCCTATCATGGGGAGGGGGGAGGGGGGAGGGATTGCATTGGGAGTTATACCTGATGTAAATGACGAGTTGATGGGTGCAGCACAGCAACATGGCACAAGTATACATATGTAACAAACCTGCACGTTATGCACATGTACCCTACAACTTAAAGTATAATAATAATAAATAAATTTAAAAATTAAAAAAAAAAAAGAAACATTCTTCTTGTTCTTCTTCCTATTATTTACGCAATGTATACCTCCAGGACAAGTGCCATCCTAATTCCAAACTAGGGAAATTTTCCTGATGCTTTATTCCTTTGAGACATAGCTATTAGTAATACTGTATGTGCTTTGATGAGAACATACTAGAAAGGAGAAAATAGAAGGGAAATCACACCAATATCTTACCTCATCATGGCTACTGTTAGCACAGAGATATATTTTCTCCCAGCTTTTTTGTCTTTCAGTCCTTACACATAGTTAAAATATAACAGCCTTGTTAAGCCCCACTATAAAAATTCTGCATTGCATTTTTCTATGTTAATACATAGTTTTCATAATCATGATATTAATGGTTGAAGAAAACTTCAAGAGATTGTAGCAGAATTTTCTTTACCATTTCCCTATTGTTTATTATTCACACTTGCTATACACATGAGGATAATGAAGTTCAAAAAGGTTTAGCAATACGCCAAGGGTCACATAGTTAGTGACTAAGTCACAGCTTAAAGCCAGATGTTTGGTTTCAAAAACTGCTTTCTTTCCACTACTTCTCTCTGTCTCTCTTTTTCACATAAAATCAAAAGATGAGAAACTGTAAATAAATATGCATGTTATCCAGCAGAGAAGGGCAGAGGAAAGGTGGGGCAGAGGTTGAGAGAGGATACCCAAGACACATATCTGGCCAAAGGCTCTGTATTTCTATCTACAGCAGGGGCCTGCATTGCCCTTAATGTGCAAAAATGTTTCATTTTGTACTATCCCATTTGCCCTCTGGTGTCATAGACACAGATTGAAAAACAGCCTGTAATCCCATCCATGTACTAAAGGCACTTCTGTTTCTCCACCTTTATGAGAAGATTGTGGTTGTATTCTTGCTTTTGTACTCAGTTCTCAGTCCCACTAATCCTGCTTAGCTATGCCAGGCTTGTCCCTTGGATTTCATGAAGGGATTTCCCTGGAATCTTGGAATGGACAAAATTGGGGAGCAGGCCACAGTGGCAAAGTTCCAGGATTTGGAGATGCCAATTCATTCTTAGAATAGGGGGAAAAGGGAGATACCATCAGTGGTCAGTCTGAGGGTCCAATTTCCTGGGTGAAGCCCATTCAGAAAGAGGGAAGAGTTTATTCACAGAATAGTTGCCGTAGGATAAGCCACTCGTCTGCTCCCAGGGGCAGTAGGAATTGGGCAGAGGGAGATTCCTGGGTTGTCTACTTTATCTTTTATTTTCAATAAATATAATTTAGCTATGCAAATAACTACTTGCTTTTTGCCCAGGCAACAGAAATATATTCTCAGCCCGGGGTGGGAAAGAGGAAAACCTTAGTTTCTTTCTACTAAAGATTCTAAAATATCAGAGCTGACAGAGACTTCTGAAACCATCCAGTTTTAACCTTTTATATTATGTATGGGGAGATTGAGAACTATACAGGAAAATTATTTTTCTACATTTACAGAATGAGCTAGTCACAGAGAATAAGAATAGACTTTAAATGTCTTAAATTCTAACCTAGTGCTTTTTACATTGTAAAATAGGTCCATTCTTGATGGATCTAAGTGTGCAAGGTGGATGGATAGGTAAGAAAGAGACAGATATTACTCTGTACAGTGCTAGGAACTTTACATATATGATCTCTTCTCTTTGCTATAGCCTAGCATATTTAAATAGAATGATAATAATAGCTACCTCAGAGTTGTTGTGAGGACTAAATGACAATATTTGAAAAAGTTAAGAGAGCTTAGAGAGTGACAACAGTCAAATAGTGATCCAGGTAGCTTCATGCTCTTGTTCTCTTACAGAAAACTTAAAAAAAAAAAACCATTAGAGCTGTCAGAATCAGCACTATGAGAGTTCTGACAAATGATAAAAGGGTTACACTAATTAAGCAAATGTCCAATCAAGAAAAAGCCATCTTTAAAACAGTAGAAAAGTTTTGTGGTGTTTTTAAATCACCTTTGCCTTATCCCTGCCCTGATGCAGTGGTCTTGGTCTTCAGCAAGTGGCAACCCAGTTCTCAGTGTGTTGCCCCTGGAACTAGAGGTAGCAGAGCACATTTATTTGCAAATTTTTATGTTCATATTTTTTAATCTGCATGGGAAATCCAAAATGATGGGTGCAAGGTGCTTATCGCTGTTTTGCCTAACTCAGAACACAAGTGGCAGGCATGGTTGTAAAAGCCACAAGGTAGACTACAAACCCACAGATGCCTGAGGCAAGAGATTATATTTGGAGACATACAATAAACCATATAAGGCCTGAAAAAACAATCTCTTTGGGAAATCAGGACATTTAAAAATGGCTATATATACATGGGAATATAGAAAGTCATGAGTAGGTACAGGTGAGATATACACCCAGAAAAGTCTTGAGAATACCTTAAGCTTTACCTCAGGCTGATCACTAGGCATAGAAGAAGCCTTACTACATGATGGAGTACACCTTCAGAGAGTCAGTCTCTAAAACCTGGGAGAGTCAGTCATTCTTTCCATTTTGGTTTTTGTTTGTTCAGCTCCTGAATTTCAAGGAAATCTCTGTCAAAGCATTAACTTAGCATAAACTAAAAAAAACAGAGACTTCAGGAATCACAGATGACAAGGAATAATCTTTGCAAACCTAGTTTGGAAAAATCTTAAACCAAGTGAATTACTACAGCTTTCAACAATATAAAAAATAAAAAAATGATAGAGAAGCATGATAAACTGATTTTCAGAGTTGCCACATTAAAATGGTCAAATGTCCAATTTTAAAACAACAACAAAGATTACTAGTCACACAAATAAACAGAAAATGATGTGTGAAACTAACAAACTAAATGGGCAGAAAGTGTTCCCAAGACAGCCCAATGAACTTGACGAACAAAGACGTTTACAAAAATTATCTTAAATATGCACAAAATGGTTAGGGAAAACATGGACTGATATTTAAAAGAAAATAGGAAAATGATATGTGAACAAAGAGATATAAATTATTCAAAAAACAAAATGACATATGAACAAAGATAAATTATTTAAAACAGCAAACAGAAATTCTGGAGCTAAAAACTAAAATAGCTAAAATAAAAAATTGAATAGAGAGGTCCAACAGCATCTTTGAACATGAAGAAGAATAAGTGAACGTACATGATAATTTAAATTACTGAGTCTGAGGAAAAGGAAAAAAAGAATGAAGGAAAGTAAACAGAGTCTAAGGAGCTTGTGGGAAAACATAAACAGACCAACATACTTATTATGGGAGTCTCAGAATGAGAGAAGAAAGAGAAATGGGGGAAAAAAAGATTATTTAAAGAAACACTTACCAAAACCTTCCCAAATTTGATAAATACATGAATCTATAAATCCAGGCAGCTAAAAAAAATCCAAGTAGGATTCTGCCAAAGAAAACAACACTGAGACAAATTATAAGAAAACTATCAAAGCCAAAGGCAGAGACCATCTGAAACCAGCAAGAGAAAAGTGACCATCATGGACAAGGGATTCTCAATAAGAGTCAGCCAATTTCTCATCATAAGTGATGGAAGCCAGAGGCCATGGGATTATATATTAAAAATTCTGAGGGAAAAATACTCTCAACTGAGAGTTATTTTTCTAAAAATGTCTGTCCTTTAAATATGAAACATAAATTATGACATTACCAATGAACAAGAGCTGAGCAAGTTTATTACCATTACATATACCATGCAAGAAATACTAAAGGAATTCTGTGAGATTTAAATGAAAGGATGGTAAAGAGTAACACAAAGTCAAATGAAGATATAAATTTCATTGGTAAAGTTAATATATAGGCCAATATAAAAGCCAGTATTATTGTAATTTTTGATTGTAACTCTAATATAGTTTGGGTGAGTGTCTCCTCCAAATTTCATTTTGAAATGTGATCTCCAGTGTTGGATGTGGGAGGTATTTGGGTCATGGAGACAGATCCCTCATGAATGGCTTGGTGCCATTCCCATGGTAATGAGTGAGTTCTTTCTCTGGGAGTTAATGGAAGATCTGGTTGTTCAAAGGAGCTTGGCACATCCCACCTCTCTCTTGCTCATGCTATGTGACACACTGGGTCCCCTTCTCCTTCTGCCATGATTATAAGCTTTCTGAGCCTTTACCAGAATCAGATGCCAGTACTATGCTTCATGTACAGGTTGCAGAACTGTGAGCCAAATAAACCTCTTCTCTTTATAAATTACTCAGTCTCAGGTATTCCTTTATAGCAATGCAAAACAGAATCACAAACTCCCTTTTTAAAATTTTTCTAGAATTTAAAAGACAAATACTTAAAATATTTATAAAACTCTAAGTTGGTATGAATTCAAATTAGATAGTTGTAACGTTAGGATATTATATATATAATCCCTATGGCAACAACAAAGAAAATGTCTAAAAAAATCAAAATGAATGATACACATTTGTAAGAGATAAAAATTAAAACAATGAAACTCATGGAGATAGTAGAATGATGGTTATCAGATGCAAGGGAGTGTAGTGCAAGGGAGTGGGGGATGGTTAATGAAACGAAAATATAATGTGATACAATAAATAAGATACGGTATTTGATAGCACAACAGAGTGACTACAGTCAGGAATAGTTGGTTATAACTTTTAGAATAATAAACGTAATACAATTGGAACATTCATAGCACAAAGAAATGATGAATGCTTGGGGTGATCAATACCCCATTTACCTTGATGTGATTGATGATTACATAATGTATGCTTGCATCAAAATATCTCAGGTACCCCACAATATATAAACATATGTCCCAATAAAACTTAAAAATTAAAAATCAATAAATAGTTGATAAAAGTATCAAAATGAGTTACTACAACAATTACTGAAACATAAAAATGCAGTGATAGAGAAAATGAGACACAAAAATATACAAGGCAAATAAATTAATTGCAAAAAAAAGCAGTAGTTAATCCTAACTTACTTGTAATTACTTTAACTGTAAATGGGTTACTCTTACTCATGGGGCATAAATTGAAAATATGAAAAAAAAAAAAAAACAAAAAACCATGGTCCTACTATATGCTGTATACAAGAGACTCAATTTGTATCTGAAGAAACAAATAAGTTGCAAGCAAAATGACAGAAAACAATGCAAATGGTAACGAAAAGAAAGCTGTGATGACTATATTAATATCAGAATTAATTGACTTTAAGTAAAAGACTGCCATAAGAGTCAAAAAGGATATCATGTATTAATAGAATGGTCAATTCTCTAAGAGGATATAATAATTATAAACATGTATGCACCAAATCATTGCGGCTCCCAAATATATGAAGTGAATTTTGACAAAATTGAAGATAGAAGCAGACCAGTTCTACAATAGTAGTTTGAGACTTCAGCATGCCACTTTCAGGAGTGGATTAAAAAAAAAAAAAAAAAGAATATATAGAAGAAAACAGAGGATTTCCTGGGCAAGATGACCAAAAAGGAACAGCTCTGGTCTGCAGCTCCCAGCGAGACCAACCCAGAAGGTGGGGGATTTCTGCATTTCCAACTGAGGTGTCCAATTCATCTCACTGGGACTGGTTAGACAGCGGGTGCAGCCCACAGAGGACGAGGAGAAGCAGGGTGGTGTGTTGCCTCACCCAGGAAGTGCAAATGGTCAGGGAACTCCCTCCCCTAACCAAGGGAAGACATGAGGGGCCATGCCATGAGGGACTGTACTATTGGGCCCAGATACTATGCTTTTCCCACAGTCTTTGCAACCCACAGACCAGGAGATTCCCTCAAGTGCCTACACCACAAGGTCCCTGGGTTTCAAGCACAAAACGGCAGTCATTTGGGCAGACACTGAGCTAACTGCAGGAGTTTTTTTTCCATACCCCAGTGGCACCTGGAATGCCAGTGAGATAGAACTATGCACTCCCTTTAAAAGGGTCTGAAGCCAGGAAACAAAGTGGTCTTGCTCAGTGGATCCCACCCCCATGGAGCCAAGCAAGCTAAGGTCCACTGGCTTGAAATTCTTGAGTCCAGCACAGCAGTCTGAAGTCGACCTGGGATGCCTGAGCTTGGTTGGGGGAGGGGTATCTGTCATTACTGAGGGTTGAGTAGGCAGTTTTCCTCTCACAGTGTAAACAAAGCCACCTGGAAGTCCAGACTGGGTGGAGCCCAACACAGCACAGCAGAGCCACTGTAACCAGACTGCTTCTCTAGATTCCTCCTCTCTAGGCAGGGTATCTCTGAAAGAATGGCAGCAGTGCCAGTCAGGGGCTTATGAATAAATCTCCCATCTCCCTGGGGTAGAGCACATGGAAGAAGGGGTGGTTGTGGGTGCAGCTTCAGCACACTTAAACAGTCCTGCCTGCTGGCTCTGAAGAGAGCAGCAGATATCCCAGTACAGCACTCAAGCTCTGCTAAGGGACTGACTCCTCAAGTGGGTCCCTAACCCCAATGCCTCTTAATGGGAAGACACTTCCCAGAAGACTTTGACAGAGGCCTCATACAGGAGAGCTCTGGCTGGCATCTTGCAGGTGCCCTTCTGCAATGAAGCTTCCAGAGGAAGAAACAGGCAGCAATCTTTGCTGTTCTTCAGTCTCCACTGATGACACCCAGGAAAACAAGGTCTGTAGTCAACTCCCAGTAAACTCTAGCAGACCTGCAGAAGAGGGCCCTGACGGTTAGAAAGAAAACTAACAAATAGAAAGCAATAACATCAACATCAACAAAAAGGATGACCACGCAAAAACTCCATCCTAAGGTCATGAACGTCAAAGACCAAAGGTAGATAAATCCATGAAGAAAAGACAAAACCAGAGCCAAAAGACAGAAAATTCCAAAAATCAGAATGCCTTTTCTCCTCCAAAGGATCACAACTTCTTAACAACAAAAGAACAAAATTAGACAGAGAATGAGTTTGACTAATTGACAGAAGTAGGCTTCAGAAGACGGGTAATAACAAACTCCTCCGAGCTAAAGGAGCATGTTCTAACCCAACGCAAGGAAGCTAAGAACCTAGATAAAAAATAAGAGGCATTGCTAACTAGAACAACCAGTTTAGAGAAGAACATAAATGACCTGATGGAGCTAAAAAACACAGCATGAGAACTTCATGAAGCATACAGAAGTATTAATAGTCGAATAGATCAAGTGGAAGAAAGGATATCAGAAATTGAAGGTCAACTTAATGAAATAAAGTGTGAAGACAAGATTAGAGAAAAAAGAATGAAAGTGAATGAACTAAGTCTCAAAGAAATATGGGACTATGTGAAAAGGCCAAACCTAAGTTTGATTAGTGTACCTGAAAGTGACGGAGAGAATTGAACCAAGTTGGAAAGCACACTTCAGGATATTATCCAGAAGAATTTCCCCAACCCAGAAAGAAAGACAAACATTCAAATTCAGGAAATACAGAGAACACCATGAATATACTCCTCGAGAAGAGCAACCTCAAGACACATAATCATCAGATTTACTGAGGTTGAAATGATGAAAAAAAAAATGTTAAGGGCAACCAGAGAGGAAGGTTGGGTTACCCAGAAATGGAAGCCCAGCAGACTGACAGTGGATCTCTGTGCAGAAACCCTACAAGCCAAAAGACAGTAGGGGGCAACTTTCAACATTCTTAAAGAAAAGAATTTTGTAACCCAGAATTTCATATCCAGCCAAATTAAGCTTCATAAGTGAAGGAGAAACAAAATATTTTATAGACAAGCAAATGCTGAGAGGTTTTGTCACCACCAGGCCTGCCTTACAAGATTTCCTGAAGGAAGCACTAAATGTAAAGACCATCAACACTATGAAGATACTGCATTAACTAATGGGCAAAGTAACCAGTTAGCATCATAATGACAGGATAAAATTCACATATAACAATATTAACCTTAAACGTAAATGTGCTAAATGTCCCAATTAAAAGCCACAGACTGGCAAATTGGATAAAGGGTCAAGACCCGTTGGTGAGCTATATTCAGGATACCTATCTTATGTGCAAAGACGTGCATAAGCTCAAAATAACGGGATGGAGGAAGATTTGCCAAGCAAATGGAAAGAAAAACAAAAACAAAACAAAACAAGGGTTGCAATTCTAGTCCCTGATAAAACAGACTTTAAACCAACAAATATCAGACAAAGAAGGGCATTAAATAATGTTAAAGAAATCAATGCAACAAGAAAAGCTAACTATCGTAAACATATATACACCCAATAAAGGAGCACCCAGATTTATAAAGCAAGTTCTTAGAGACCAACAAATAAACTTCGACCCCGACACAATAATAGTGGGAGATTTTAACATCCCTCTGTCAATATTAGACACATCAATGAGACAGAAAATTAAGAAGGATATTCAGTACTTGAATTCAGCTCTGGACCAAGCAGACCTAATAAACATCTACAGAACTCTCCACCTCAAATCAACAAAATACACATTCTGCTCAGCACCACATAGCACTTATTGTAAAATCGACCACATAATTGGATGTAAATCACTCTTCTGCAAATGCAAAAGAATGAAAGTCATAACAAACAGTCTCTTAGACCACAGTGCAATCAAATTAGAACTCAGGATTAAGAAACTCACTCAAAACCGCAAAACTACATGGAAACTGAACAACCTGCTCCTGAATGAGTACTAAGTAAATAACAAAATTAAGGCAGAAATAAATAAGTTCTTTGAAACGAATGATAACAAAGAGACAGCATACCAGAATCTGTGGACCACATCTAAAGCAGTGTTTAGAGGGAAATTTATAGCACTAAATGCCAACATGAGAAAGTGGGAAAGATCTAAAATTGACACCCTAACATCACAATTAAAATAACTAGAGAAGCAAGAGCAAACAAATTCCAAATCTAGCAAAGACAAGAAATAATTAAGATCAGAACAGAATTGAAGGAGATAGAGACAAGAAAAAGCCTTCAAAAAATTAATGAATCCAGGAACTGTTTCTGTGAAAAGATTAACAAAATAGATTCACCACTAACCAGATTAATAAAGAAGAAAATAGAGAAGAATCAAATAGACACAATAAAAAATGATAGAGGAGCTATCACCACTGATCCCACAGAAATAAAAACTACCATTGGAGAATACTATAAACAACTCTACACAAATAAACTAGAAAATCTAGAAGAAATGGATAAATTCCCATACACACACGTCCTCCCAAGGTAAACTAGGAAGAAGTCGAATCTCTGAATAAACCAATAACAACTTCTGAAATTGAGGCAGTAACTAATAGCCTAACAACAACAACAACAACAGCAACAAAAGCCCAGGACCAGATGAGTCACAGCCGAATTCTACCAGTGGTAAAAAGAGGAGGTGGTATTATTCCTTTTAAAACTATTCCAAACAATAGAAAAAGAGAGACTCCTCCCTGACTCATTTTATGAGGCCAGCATCATCTTAATATGAAAACCTGGCAGAGACACAACAACAAAAGTAAATTTCAGGACAATATCCCTGATAAACATTGATGTGAAAAATTCTCAATAAAATACCAGCAAATTGAATCCAGCAGCACATTAAAAAGCTTATCCACCACGATCAAGTCAGCTTTGTCCCTGGGATGCAAAGGTGGTTCAACATATGCAAATCAATATACGTAATCCATCACATATACAGAACCAATGACAAAAAACACATGATTATCTCAATAGATGCACAAAAGGCCTTCGATAAAATTCAACACTGCTTCATACCCAAAACATTCAGTAAACTAGGTATTCATAGAACATATCTCAAAATAATAAAAGCTATTTATGAAAAACCCACAGCCAATATCATACTGAATGGGCAAAAGCTGGAAGCATTCCCTTTGAAAACTGGCACAAGAATGCCCTCTCTCATCACTCCTATTTAACATAGTATTGGAAGTTCTGGACAGGATATTCAAGCAAGAAAAAGAAATAAGGGTATTCAAATAGAAAGAAAGGAAGTCAAATTATCTCTCTTTGCAGATGACATGATTGTATATTTAGAAAACCCCTTTATATCAGCCTCAAAACTCCTTAAGTTGATAAGCAAATTCAGCAGTCTCAAGATACAACATCAATGTGCAAAAATCACAAGCATCCCTATACACCAATAATAGAAAAACAGAGAGCCAAATCATGAGGAAACTTATTCACAAGTGCTACGAAGAGAATAAAATACCTAGGAACACAACTTACGAGAAATGTGAAGGAATTCTTCAAGGAGAGCTACAATCCACTGCTCAAGGAAATAAGAAAAGACACAAACAAATGTAAAAACATTCCATGCTCATTGATGGGAAAAATCAATATTGTGAAAATGGCCACACTGCCCAAAGTAACTTAAGATTTGATTCTATTCCCATCAATCTACCATTGACTTTCTTCACAGGATTGGAAAGAAAAACTACTTTAAATTTCATATGGAACCAAAAAAAGAGCTTGTATAGCCAATACAATCCTAAGCAAAAACAGCAAAGCTGGAGGCATCATTCTACCTGACTTCGAACTATACTACAAGGCTACAGTAACCAAAACAGCATGGTACTGGTACCAAAACAGATATATAGACCAATGGAACAGAACAGAGGCCTCAGAAATAATGCCACACATCTACAACCATCAGATGTTTGATAAACCTGACAAAAACAAGCAATGGAGAAAGAATATTCTATGTAATAAATGGTGTTGAGAAAACTGGCTAGCCATATGCAGAAAACGGAAACTAGATCTGTTCATTACACCTAATATAAAAATTAACTCAAGATGGATTAAAGATCTAAATGTAAGACCTAAACCCATAAAAACCCAAGAAGAAAACCTAGGCAATACCATTCAGGACATAGACATGGGCAAAGACTTCATGACTGGATCACCAAAAGCAATGGTAACAAAAGACAAAATTGACAAATGGTATCTAATTAAACTAAAGAGCTTCTGCACAGGAAAAACAAAACAAAACAAAATCAAAAAACAACAAAACTATCATCAGAGAGAACAGGCCACCCACAGAACGAGAGAAAATTTTTGCGATCTATCCATCTAACCAAGGGCTAATATCCAGAATCTACAAGGAACTTAAACAAATCTACAAGAAAAAACAAACCACCCTTTCAAAGAGTTGGTGAAGGATATGAACAGGTACTTCTCAAAAGAAGTGAGATCAACAAACATATGAAAAAAACTCATCATCACTGGTCATTAGAGAAATGCAAATCAAAACTGCAACGAGATACCATCTCACACCAGTTAGAATGGTGATCATTAAAAGTCAGGAAACAACAGATGCTGGAGAAGATGTGGAGATACAGGAACTCTTTTACACTGTTGGTAAAATTGTCAATGAATTCAACCATTTTGGAATACAATGTGGCAATTCCTCAAGGATTTAGAACTAGAAATACAATTTGACCCAGCAATCCAATTACTGGGTATGTACCCAAAGGTTTATAAATCATTTTTCTATAAAGACATATGCACATGCATGTTTATTGCAGCACTATTCACAATAGCAAAAACTTGGAACCAACCCAAATGCCCATCAATATTAGACTGGGTAAAGAAAATGTGGACCATATACACCATGAAATACTATTCAGCCATAAAAAAAGAATGAGTTTATGTCCTCTGCAGGGACATGGATGAAACTGGGAACCATCAGTATCAGCAAACTAACACAGGAACAGAAAACCAAACACTGAATGTTTTCATTCATAAGTGGGAGTTGAACAATGAAAACACATAGGCATAGGGAGGGGAACATCACACATCATGGACTGTTGGAGGGTGGGGGATAAAGAGGAGACATAGCTTAGGAGAAATACCTAATGAGGATGACGGGTTCATGGGTGCAGCAAACCACCATGGTACGTATATACCTACATAACAAACCTGCACGTTTTGCTCAGGTATTCCAGAACTTAAAGTACAATTAAAAAAAAAAAAAAAAAGATGAAGAAGAAAAGAAAGAAAGAAAAGAAAACAGAAAACTTTAACTATACCATAAACCAGTTAGACCTAACAGACATACACAGAACACTCCACCCCACAATAGCAGACCACACATTTTTACGAAGTGCATATGTATTATTCCCAAAGATATATAACATGTTAAGCCACAAAACAAATCTTAATAAATTTCAAAGGGTTGAAATCATATAAGGTATATTTTCTGCTCATAGTGGAATTAAGCTAGAAATCAAAAACAGAAGGAAAATTATAAAATTCACAAATGTAGAAATTAACACATTTTAAACAACCAATGGGACAAAGAAGACTTCATAAGCAAAATTACAAAATATTTTGGGAAAAATATAAATGAAACCATAATATAGCAAAACTTATTTGAAACAGTTAACACAGTGATAAGAGGAAAATTTAAAACTGTAAATGGATACATTAAAACAAGAGAAATATTCCAAATCCATAGCCTAAACTTAAAAAAAGAAAAGTAAATTGAACTTTAAGCTAGCAGGAACAAGAAAATTGTAAAGATCAGAATAGAGATAAAGTATAGATCAGAAAAAAAAAACAAGAGGGTGGAGCAAGATGGCCGAATAGGAACAGCTCCAGTCTCCAACTCCCAGCACGAGCCACACAGAAGACCCGTGATTTCTGCATTTTCAACTGAGGTACTGGGTTCATCTCACTAGGGAGTGCCGGACAATCCGTGCTGGTCAGCTGCTGCAGCCCGACCAGCCAGAGCTGAAGCAGGGCGAGGCATCGCCTCACCTGGGAAGCGCAAGGGGGAAGGGAATCCCTTTTCCTAGCCAGGGGAACTGAGACACACAACACCTGGAAAATTGGGTAATTCCCACCCCAATACTGCACTTTAAG